>NC_053023.1:640527204-640669178 GCF_003073215.2 Triticum urartu | reverse complement strand
AAGAGGGCTATATGATCTGAAATTCCAGACGAGTGTTAATTTCACTAAGTCTGAGATCTGTCTTACCATTTGCGTTTTTGCCATGCTTGTTTGAACCTCCTAATGGATGATTTGGCCGTAGCTCAGTGCTAGACTTTTGTTAAGCATCTTGTGTGCATCCCTGCCATGTATTTTGTTGTCACGTTTGGGTGCTGCAGCATGTTCATTTCGTTGCATTTAGATGCCTACTTGCTGTAAATCGCAGACTGGTGTCATTTTTTAATCGCATGCCATTTCCAAACCGTAACTCCGATTCCGGCGTTCTTTATATCGTTTTCAAGCGATTTCATCTCATCTTTCCAGTGGCACACTTGGAATTCCAAGTTGAGGCCAGGTTCATGCATTTCCTGGCATATCTTGCATTTTGCATCCCGCATCGCATCCCACATAGCATATCATCTTTGCATTGTGTTGTTTGAGTTTGCACGTGGTTGATTGTATCCTTGTTGCTTGTTTTTCTTGTTAGGGTAGAGCCGGGAGGCGAGTTCGCTAACGAGGAGCCCGTTGAGTTTGCGTTTGAGGATCCAGTCAACTCTGACAACTGTGCAGGCAAGATGATCATACCCTCGAAATCACTACTATCTTTGCTATGCTAGTTGCTCGCTCTTTTGCTATGCCATTGCTACGCCTACCACTTGCTTGAAAGCCTCCTAAATTGCCATGTCAAACCTCTAACCCACCATTGTCCTAGCAAACCGTTGATTGGCTATGTTACCGCTTTGCTCAGCCCCTCTTATAGCGTTGCTAGTTGCAGGTGAAGATTGGAGGCCGTTCCTTATTGGAACATTTATTTACTTGTTGGGATATCATTATATTGCTATGTTATCTTAATGCATCTATATACTTGGTAAAGGGTGGAAGGCTCGGCCTCTCGCCTAGTGTTTTGTTCCACTCTTGCCGCCCTAGTTTCCGTCATATCGGTGTTATGTTCCCAGATTTTTGCGTTCCTTACGCGGTTGGGTTATAATGGGAACCCCTTGATATTTCACCTTGATTAAAGCTTTTCCAGCAATGCCCAACATTGGTCTTACCATTTGCCACCTAGCCCTTTTCTTTCCCTTGGGTTCTGCAGACTCAAGGGTCATCTTATTTTATCCCCCCCCCCCCGGGCCAGTGCTCCTCTGAGTGTTGGTCCCACCGAGCGATGTCTGGGGCTACCAGGGGCAACTCTGGGCTGGCCTACCCGACGTCTGGCTCATCTGAGTGTGCCCTGAGAAAGAGATATGTGCAGCTCCTATCGGGATTTGTCGGCACATTCGGGCGGTGTTGCTGGTCTTGTTTTAACCTGTCGAAGTGTCTTGAATTACCGAGATACCGAGTCTGATCGGAACTTCTTGGGAGGAGGTCTATTCCTTCGTTGACCGTGAGAGCTTGTCATGGGCTAAGTTGGGACTCCCCTGCAGGGATTGAACTTTCGAAAGCCGTGCCCGCGGTTATGGGTAGATGGGAATTTGTTAATGTCCGGTTGTAGATAACTTGAACCTTAACTTAATTAAAATGAATCAACTGAGTGTGTTGCCGTGATGGCCTCTTCTCGGCGGAGTCCGGGAAGTGGACATGGTATTGGAGTAATGTTTGCGCAGGTTGTTCTCTAGTTTCTCGCTCGTGCTTTGCCTCCTCTTCTCGCTCTCCTTTGCGAATAAGTTAGCCACCAGACTTGCTAGTCGCTTGCTGCAGCTCCACTCATATTTTACCTTGCCTTACCTATAAGCTTAAATAGTCTTGATCGCGAGGGTGTGAGATTGCTGAGTCCCTGTGGCTCACAGATTACTATTACACTAGATGTAGGGCCTGATGATTCCGCTCCAGGAGACGCGTATGATCTCAAGTGGGAGTTCGACGAAGACTCTCAACGATACTATGTTTCCTTTCCCGATGATCAGTAGTGGTGCCCAGTTGGGGGTGATTGGGACCGTGTCGCATGTTGGGTTCTCTTTTAGTTTGGCGCCGTAGTCGGGCCATGAGTGTTTGGATGATGTAATGTTATTTATGTACTTGATTAACGTGGCGAGTGTAAGCCAACTATGTTATCTCCCCTTTTATTATCATATTACATGGGATGTTGTGAAGATTGCCTGACTTGCGACATATGCCTTCAATGCGATTATATCTCTAAGTCATGCCTCGACACGTGGGAGCTATAGTCGCATCGAGGGTGTTTTAAGTTGGTATCAGCGCCTTCCCCGACCTTAGGAGCCCCATTGCTTGATCGTTTTTAGCGGCCGAGTTGTGTCTAGAAAAATGTTTTGAGTCTTTTAGGAATTATATATCGGAGAGATTAGGAATTCTTTTTACTTCCCAGTCTCCTCATCGCTCTGGTAAGGCTTCCTGACGTAGAGTTTTGACTCTTCTCTTCTCAAATTTCACTAAAAAAAATTTTAGGATCACGCGGGTATCTTGGAATCGTTCCGATGGTTTTATGATGAGAACATTGTCTTGGTGCCTCCTGTCAGGGGTTTAGTGGAAGTGTCTCGGGGAGTTGAGCTCTGAGGTGTTGTCATCATAATTTTATCGTTGCAGTTCTGGAATACCTGAGTTTAGTACGCCGACATCGAAAATCTCGTTTATGCAGTTCGTTGGTGAGATAACCTCGACGCCACCCAGTACTGGGGCGGGAGTTCGGGAGTATCGCCATAACTTGTATAACGGATGCTTTTCGAAGGTTGAGGTAGATAGTTTCCGAAGGTTTCTTGGTTATGTGTTGAAGGATGGATACAGCTGGATGTAGGATTTGCTAGTTTGGGTGAGATATTATGCTTCCCCTGTATCCCCAACACCTGATTGCATAACCGGAAAGGTTCGGGAGTTTCATAGGTGGGAATTCTAGTAGCTCTAGTTTTTCTTCCACGGATATTGGTTTGAGATTGGGATTTCTTACCGATTATTCGTTCTTGATCCGTACCTTGTTGATTTATTTCTCTACCTTAATTCTAAGTGGCTTCTCAATTTATGGATATGTGACCATTTCAAGAGGAATGCATTCGTTCATTTTGTTCGGATGTGAAGACTATATGTTGAAATTTTCATTCCGTTGGATTCAGCTTCATTATTTATCTGTCAATGTGCTAATGGTGGTCAACCTCTTCAGGATGGCTCCTCCAACGCGCACGACTCCGAATCCTGATCCGCCACCACCTCCACCTCCTCCGGAGGCATGGCAAGCTGTGATGGCCGCAACCAATGCAAACACACAGCTGATCATGCAAATTCTCCAAGAGCGCAATCAAGGCAGTCAAGGGAATCAAGGCAGCAATCAGAGTCACTTTGCTACACTCAACCAGTTCCTTGCTAATGGGCCAAAGACTTTCAGCAATTGTGTTGAGGCAACCGATGCTGACGATTGGCTTGTGGATCTGTGCAAGCATTTCGAGTGCAGTAACGTCAGGCCTGAGGACTTTGTTAAGTTCGCTTCCTTCCAACTCAAAGATCAAGCTGCAGAATGGTTCCAGCAGTACAAGGATTCCAGAGGTGGACGTGTTATCACTTGGGATGATTTCCGTCGAGATTTCCGAGCTCATCATATTCCGCAGAGCGTGGTTGAAAGCAAGCGTGAGGAATTCCGCAGTCTGAAGCAAGGCTCTTTGTCTGTCTATGACTACAACAAGTTGTTCCAGAAGCTCGCCCGCTTTGCCAAGCAGGACGTCCCTGATGAGAAGAGCATGATATATCAGTTCAGGGGTGGTCTTAGAGAAGAAATTCAGGTCGCTCTTGTTCTCTTCGAGCCCTTGAGATACGATGAGTTCTACAGCATGGCACTGAAGCAAGAGGCTGCTCAATTGAGGTGTGATGCTTCCAAGAAGCGAGTCAGAGATGTTACTCCTTCTTCCTCTACTCAAGTGGCCAAGCAGCAGAAGTTTTGGCTTCCTCCTCCTCCGTTCCGTCAGCCGTATCAGCAGAAGAGTAAAGGTGGCAGTGGTTCTTCCCACCCACCCAACCCTGGCTTTCTGAACAAGACTTCGTCTCAAGCTCCAAGATCGAGTGCTCCGTATCACCGTCCGCTTTCAGAGGTCACGTGCAACAAGTGCCAACAGAAGGGTCACTATGCCAACAAGTGTTTCAACTAGAGGCGTCTTCCTCCTCCTCCTGTGAGATCGGCAAGTACAGCTGTGGTCAAGCATAACCCCAAGTCCGCCAAGGTCAACTTGATGAATGCAGCTCAGGCAGAGGACTCGTCAGATGTGATCATGGGTAACCTTCCTGTTAATGATATTCCTGCAAAAGTTCTTTTTGACACGGGTGCATCGCATTGTTTCATCTCGAGGCCATTTGTTTCTAAGAATGAGTTGCCTTTGCAAGATTTGCCTAGACAGTTATCTGTTGTTTCTCCGGGTAAATTCATGAATGCAAGCGCTATTGCCCCAGATGTTTCTATCACATTGGGCGATTACAAGTTTCTCTCTTCTCTGGTGGTTCTTGGTAACTCGGATATTGATCTTATTCTCGGAATGGATTGGCTTTCTAAGCACAAGGCACATCTTGATTGTGCAGCCAGGCAGATTCAATTGACTCATTCGTCTAAGGATGTAATTGTCTTTGCCGCTCATGAGGATACTATCCGTCTGTTTTCTCTCAATGAGAAGGGTGAATTGGATGCTATCGCTCAAATTCCAGTCGTTTGCGAATATCAAGACGTCTTTCCAGAAGAGCTTCCAGGAATGCCTCCGCACCGGCCAGTTGAATTCGTTATTGATCTTGAGCCTGGCACGGAACCTGTGTGCAAACGTCCTTACAAGCTCGGACCTGAAGAGTTGAAGGAGCTGAAGAAGCAACTCGATGAGCAAGAGAGAATGGGTCTCATCCGGCCTAGTTCTTCTCCGTGGGGTTGTGGTGTTCTTTTTGTGAAGAAGAAGGATGGAACGGACCGACTTTGTGTTGATTACTGTCCAGTGAATAAGAAGACCATCAAGAACAAATACCCACTTCCCAACATCAATGAGCTGTTCGAACAACTCAAAGGTGCCCAAGTATTCTCCAAGCTTGATCTCCGTATGGGTTATCACCAGATTCTCATTCGTGAAGAAGATATTCCCAAGACAGCATTCAGAACAAGATTTGGTTCATATGAATACACTGTCATGTCTTTTGGCCTCGCCAACGCTCCTCCGATGTTCTCTCGCATGATGAACTTCATCTTCAACGCCTACACCAATGACTTCGTTTTGGTCTATCTCGACGACATTCTGGTTTTCTCGAAGAACAAGGAAGATCATGCCAAACACTTGCGTTTGGTGCTTGATAAGCTCAGGGAACATCAGTTCTATGCCAAGTTCTCCAAGTGTGAATTTTGGCTCGATGAGGTTCTTTATCCTGGTCATATCATCTCTGCCAAGGGCATTGCCGTGAATCCTGAGAAGGTGTCTGCAATTGTGAATTGGGAACCTCCTCAGAACGTGAAGCAACTCCGCAGTTTTCTCGGTCTCGCAAGCTATTGCCGAAGATTCGTTGAAAACTTTTCTAAGATCACAAAGCCTCTCTCAAATCTTCTCCAGAAGCACGTCAAGTACGTTTGGTCTCCGGAGTGTGACATTGCTTTCAACACTTTGAAAGAGAAATTGATCACTGCTCCAGTTCTGACTCCGCCTGATGAATCCAAGCCGTACGAGGTCTTTTGTGATGCCTCTCTCCAAGGTCTTGGTGCAGTATTGATGCAAGAGAAGAAAGTTGTTGCTTATACATCTCGCCAGTTGAAGCCTAATGAGAAGAACTACCCCACTCATGATCTCGAGTTGGCGGCAGTTGTGCATGCTCTTTTGACTTGGAGACATCTTCTATTGGGAAGAAAAGTGGACATTTTCACTGATCGCAAGAGTCTCAAGTACATCTTCACTCAGCCTAATCTCAACCTCAGGCAAACTCGATGGGTCGAAATGATTCAAGAGTATAATCCGAGTATTGAGTACACTCCAGGCAAGGCTAATGTGATTGCTGACGCTTTGAGCAGAAAGGCTTACTACAACAGTCTGATTCTTAAGCCTTATCAACCCGAGCTTTGTGAAGCTTTCCGCAAACTTAATCTGCAAGTTGTTCCTCAAGGTTTCCTCGCCAACCTTCAAGTCTCTCCTACCTTAGAGGACCAGATTCGCCAAGCCCAGCTTCTTGATGCTATGGTGAAAAAGGTGAAGATTGGGATTGCCAAGAGTCAGTCCAAGTACAAGTGCTACCGCCTTGATGACAAGGACACTCTCTTCTTCGAGGATCGTATTGTTGTGCCCAAAGGTGACCTCCGTAAAGTGATCATGAACGAGGCTCACAATTCTCTCCTCTCCATCCACCCTGGGAGCATGAAGATGTATCAGGACCTCAAGCAAGCTTATTGGTGGACTCGAATGAAGCGCGAGATCGCTCAATTCGTGAATGAATGTGATGTCTGCAGAAGAGTGAAGGCAGAACACCAAAGGCCAGCAGGTCTCCTCCAACCTCTTGCCATTCCAGAATGGAATTTTGACCACATTGAAATGGACTTCGTGACTGGGTTTCCAAAGTCCAAGTGTGGCAATGATGCTATATTCGTTGTCATCGACAAACTCACCAAAGTGGCTCACTTTCTGCCTATCAAAGAGTCGATCACTGCAGCTCAATTGGCGGAACTCTATACCTCTCGAATTGTCTCTCTGCACGATATTCCTCAAGTGATCTCTTCAGACCGTGGCAGCATCTTTACCTCGAAGTTTTGGGATTCTTTTTAGAAGGCCATGGGCACTAACATCCGCTTCAGCACAGCTTTCCATCCTCAAACAAGCGGTCAAGTCGAGCGTGTCAACCAGATTCTTGAAGATATGCTCAGGGCTTGTGTGATCTCCTTCGGCATGAAGTGGGAGGATTGTCTTCCTTATGCTGAATTCTCCTACAACAACAGTTTTCAAGCAAGTTCGGGCAAGGCCCCTTTTGAAATTCTGTATGGCAGGAAGTGCCGTACCCCTCTCAACTGGTCTGAAACCGGTGAACGTCAGCTTTTGGGTAATGACTTAATCACAGAGGCAGAAGAAATGTGCAAAGTCATTCGTGATAACCTCAAAGCAGCCCAATCCCGCCAGAAGAGCTACTATGATAGTAAGCACCGTGATTTGGCTTTCGAGATCGGAGATCATGTTTACCTCCGCGTCTCTCCTATGAAAGGTACTCGTCGCTTCGGTATCAAAGGAAAGCTTGTCCCTAGATACGTGGGACCTTTCAAGATTGTCAGCAAGAGAGGCGACCTCGCCTATCAACTCGAGCTTCCTTCAAACTTTGCAAATGTTCATGACGTGTTCCATGTCTCTCAGCTTCGAAAGTGCTTCAAGACTCCTGACCGCACCGTCAACTTCGAGGACATTGAGCTCCAAGAAGATCTCTCTTATCATGAGCACCCAGTTGCTATTCTTGAAGAGACTGAACGCAAGACTCGCAACAAGTCGATCAAATTTCTCAAAGTCAAGTGGTCACACCATTCCGACCGTGAAGCTACCTGGGAACGCGAGGATCACCTCCGTTCTGTGTACCCGGCGTTCTTTCAGTCCTAGATCTCGGGACGATATCCTTTCGTAGTGGTGGAGTGTTGTAACACCCCGGATGTAACTTTCCCAATTTGTACTCCAACTCTTGCCATTTCCGGCGTTAAGTTATATTTATTTCCTCGGGTTCGGGTCTTTGTCTTCGTGTGTTGTTGTCATTGTCATGCATCTCATATCATGTCATCATGTGCATTGCATTTGCATACGTGTTCATCTCATGCATTCAAGCATTTTCCCCGTTGTTGGGTAACGTTGCAGAAAACAAAAAATTTCCTACGGTTTCACCAAGATCCATCTATGAGTTCATCTAGCAACGAGTGATCGGATGCATCTACATACCTTTGTAGATCGCGAGCGGAAGCGTTCAAAGAACGGGGATGAAGTAGTCGTACTACGACGTGATCCAAATCACCGGAGATCCTAGCACCGAACGGACGGCACCTCCGCGTTCAACACATGTACGGTCAGCGTAACGTCTCCTTCCTTCTTGATCCAGCAAGGGGAAGGAGAGGTTGAGGAAGATGGCTCCAGCAGCAGCACGACGGCGTGGTGGTGATGGAGCTGCAGTACTCCGTCAGGGCTTCGCCAAGCACTATGGAGGAGGAGGAGGTGTTGGAGAGGGAGAAGGAGGCAACCAAAGGCTGGGTGAAAAGCCCTCCTTCCCCCACTATATATAGGAGGGCCAGGGGGGGCCGGCCCTAGGAGATCCAATCTCCTAGGGGGGCGGCGGCCAAGGGAGGTTTCCCTCCCCCCCAAGGCACCTAGGAGGTGCCTTCCACTAGTGGGACTCTTCCCTTTTGTGACCCTAGGCGCATGGTTGTTGGAAATATGCCCTAGAGGCAATAATAAATTAGTTATTATTATATTTCCTTGTTCATGATAATCGTTTATTATCCATGCTAGAATTGTATTGATAGGAAACTCAGATACATGTGTGGATACATAGACAACACCATGTCCCTAGTAAGCCTCTAGTTGACTAGCTCGTTGATCAATAGATGGTTACGGTTTCCTGACCATGGACATTGGATGTCATTGATAACGGGATCACATCATTAGGAGAATGATGTGATGGACAAAGACCCAATCCTAAGCCTAGCACAAGATCATGTAGTTCATATGCTAAAGCTTTTCTAATGTCAAGTATCATTTCCTTAGACCATGAGATTGTGCAACTCCCGGATACCGTAGGAGTGCTTTGGGTGTGCCAAACGTCACAACGTAACTGGGTGGCTATAAAGGTACACTACAGGTATCTCCGAAAGTGTCTGTTGGGTTGGTACGAATCAAGACTTGGATTTGTCACTCCGTGTAAACGGAGAGGTATCTCTGGGCCCACTCGGTAGGACATCATCATAATGTGCACAATGT
Source organism: Triticum urartu (assembly GCF_003073215.2). NCBI lineage: Eukaryota > Viridiplantae > Streptophyta > Magnoliopsida > Poales > Poaceae > Triticum > Triticum urartu. The sequence goes on along the minus strand of NC_053023.1, from coordinate 640,660,278 downwards.
GATCAAGGAGTTGATCACGGGATGATGTGTTACGGAACGAGTAAAGAGACTTGCCGGTAACGAGATTGAACAAGGTATCGGGATATCGACGATCGAATCTCGGGCAAGTATCGTACCGATAGACAAAGGGAATTGTATACGGGATTGATTAAGTCCTTGACATCGTGGTTCATCCGATGAGATCATCGTGGAACATGTGGGAGACAACATGGGTATCCAGATCCCGCTGTTGGTTATTGAACGGAAAGTCATCTCAGTCATGTCTGCATGTCTCCCGAACCCGTAGGGTCTACACACTTAAGGTTCGGTGACGCTAGGGTTATAGAGATATTAGTATGCGGTAACCCGAAAGTTGTTCGGAGTCCCGGATGAGATCCCGGACGTCACGAGGAGTTCCAGAATGGTCCGGAGGTAAAAAAATTATATATAGGAAGTGCTATTTCGGCCATCGGGACAAGTTTCGGGGTCACCGGTATTGTACCAGGACCACCGGAAGGGTCCCGGGGGTCCACCGGGTGGGGCCACCTGCCCCGGGGGGGGCACATGGGCTGTAGGGGGTGCGCCTTGGCCTATATGGGCCAAGGGCACCAGCCCCAAGAGGCCCATGCGCCAAGAATCAAGGGAGAGGAAGAGTCCTAAAGGGGGAAGGCACCTCCGAGGTGCCTTGGGAGGAGGGACTCCTCCCTTGGCTGCACCCTTCCTTGGAGGAAGGGCCAAGGCTGCGCCCCCCCTCTCCCTTGGCCCTATATATAGTGGGGGAGAGGGAGGGCAATCTAACCTAAGCCCTGGCGCCTCCCTCTCCCTCCCATGACACATCTCCCTCCTCCCGCAGCGCTTGGCGAAGCCCTGTTGGAATCCCGCTACTTCCACCACCACGCCGTCGTGCTGTTGGATCTCCATCAACCTCTCCTTCCCCTTGCTGGATCATGAAGGAGGAGACGTTGCTGCTCCGTACGTGTGTTGAACGCGGAGGTGCCGTCCGTTCGGCGCTAGGATCATCGGTGATTTGGATCACGACGAGTACGACTCCATCAACCCAGTTCTCTTGAACGCTTCCGCGCACGATCTACAAGGGTATGTAGATCCACTCCTCCCTCGTTGCTAGATGACTCCATAGATAGATCTTGGTGACACGTAGGAAAATTTTGAATGTATGCTACGTTCCCCAACAGTGGCATCATGAGCTAGGTTTATGCATAGTTTCTATGCACGAGTAGAACACAAAGTAGTTGTTGGCGTTGATTTTGTTCAATATGCTTACCGTTACTAGTCCAATCTTGATTCGGCGGCATTGTGGGATGAAGCGGCCCGGACCAACCTTACACGTACGCTTACGTGAGACCGGTTCCACCGACTGACATGCACTAGTTGCATAAGGTGGCTGGCGGGTGTCTGTCTCTCCCACTTTAGTCGGATCGGATTCGATGAAAAGGGTCCTTATGAAGGGTAAATAGCAATTGGCATATCACGTTGTGGTTTTTGCGTAGCTAAGAAACGTTCTTGCTAGAAACCCATAGCAGCCACGTAAAACATGCAAACAACAATTAGAGGACGTCTAACTTGTTTTTGCAGGGTATGCTATGTGATGTGATATGGCCAAAGGATGTGATGAATGATATATGTGATGTATGAGATGATCATGTTCTTGTAATAGGAATCACGACTTGCATGTCGATGAGTATGACAACCGGCAGGACCATAGGAGTTGTCTTTATTATTATATGACCTGCGTGTCATTGAACAACGCCATGTAATTACTTTACTTTATTGCTAACCGTTAGCTGTAGTAGTAGTAGTAATAGTTGGCGAGGCAACTTCATGGAGTCATGATAATGGAGATCATGGTGTCATGCCGGTGACGATGATAATCATGGAGCCCCGAAGATGGAGATCAAAAGGAGCAAAGTGATGATGGCCATATCATGTCACTATTTGATTGCATGTGATGTTTATCATGTTTATACATCTTGTTTACTTAGAACGACGGTAGTAAATAAGATGATCCCTCACTAAAATTTCAAGAAGGTGTTCCCCCTAACTGTGCACCATTGCGAAAGTTCGTCGTTTCGAAGCACCACGTGATGATCGGGTGTGATAGATTCTTATGTTCACATACAACGGGTGTAAGCCAGATTTACACACGCGAAACACTTAGGTTGACTTGACGAGCCTAGCATGTGTACAGACATGGCCTCGGAACACAAGAGACCGAAAGGTCGAGCATGAGTCGTATAGAAGATACGATCAACATGAAGATGTTCACCGATGTTGACTAGTCCGTCTCACGTGATGATCGGACACGGCCTAGTTGACTCGGATCATGTAATCACTTAGATGACTAGAGGGATGTCTATCTGAGTGGGAGTTCATAAGATGAACTGAATTATCCTAAACATAGTCAAAAGGTCTTCGCAAATTATGTCGTAGCTTGCGCTTCAGTTCTACTGTTTAGTTATGTTCCTAGAGAAAATTTAGTTGAAAGTTGATAGTAGCAATTATGCGGACTAGGTCCGCAAACTGAGGATTGTCCTCATTGCTTCATAGAAGGCTTATGTCCTTAATGCACTGCTCAGTGTGCTGAACCTCGAACGTTGTCTGTGGATGTTGCGAACATCTGACATACACATTTTGATAACTACGTGATAGTTCAGTTAAACGGCTTAGAGTTGAGGCACCGAAGACGTTTTGAAACGTCGCGAAACATATGAGATGTTTCGAGGGCTGAAATTGGGATTTCAGGCTCGTGCCCACGTCAAGAGGTATAAGACCTCCGATGATTTTCTTAGCCTACAAACTAAGGAGAAAAGCTCAATTGTTGTGCTTGTGCTCAGATTGTCTGAGTACAACAATCGCTTGAATCGAGTGGGAGTTGATATTCCAGATGAAATAGTGATGGTTCTCCGAAGTCATTACCACCAAGCTGCTAGAGCTTCATGATGAACTATGATATATCAGGGACATATATGATGATCCTTGAGATATTCGCGATGTTTGACACCGCGAAAGTAGAAATCAAGAAGGAGCATCAATTGTTGATGGTTGGTGAAACCACTAGTTTCAAGAAGGGCAAGGGAACAAAGGGATACTTCATGAAACGGCAATTCAGCTGCTGCTCTAGTGAAGAAACCCAAGGTTGAACCCAAACCCGAGACTGAGTGCTTCTGTAATAAGGGGAACAGCCACTGGAGCAGAATTACCCTAGATACTTGGTAGATGAGAAGGCTGGCAAGGTCGATAGAAGTATATTGGATATACATTGTGTTGATGTGTACTTTACTAGTACTCCTAGTAGCACCAGGGTATTAGATACCCGTTCGGTTGCTAAGTGTTAGTAACTCGAAATAAAAGCTACGGAATAAACGGAGACTAGCTAAAGGTGAGATGACGATACGTGTTGGAAGTGTTTCCAATGTTGATATGATCAAGCATCGCACGCTCCCTCTACCATCGAGTTTGGTGTTTGCGTTGAGCATAGACATGATTGGATTATGTCTATCGTAATACGGTTATTCATTTAAGGAGAATAACGGTTACTCTGTTTATTTGAATAATACCTTGAATGGTCTTACACCTAAAATGAATGGTTTATTGAATCTCGATCGTAGTGATACACATGTTCATGCCAAAAGATATAAGATAGTAATGATAGTACCACCTACTTGTGGCACTGCCACTTAAGTCATATCGGTATAAAACGCATGAAGAAGCTCCATGTTGATGGATCTTTGGACTCACTCATTTTTGAAAGGTTTGAGACATGCGAACCATGTCTATTGGTGTATATGCATGAAGAAACTCCATGCAAATGGAACGTTTGGACTCACTTGATTTTGAATCACTTGAGACATGCAAATCATACCACATGGGCAAGATGACTGAAAGGCCTCGTTTTCAGTAAGATGGAACAAGAGAGCAACTTGTTGGAAGTAATACATTTTGATGTGTGCAGTCCAATGAGTGCTGAGGCGTGTAGTGGATATCGTTATGTTCTTACTTCACAGATGATTTGAGTAGATGTTGAGTATATTTACTTGATAAATCACGAGTCTGAATTATTGAAAGGTTCAAGTAATTTCAGGGTGAAGTTGAAAGATCGTCGTGACAAGAGGATAAAATATCTATGATATGATCATAGAGATGAATATCTGAATTACGAGTTTGGCACAGAATTAAGACATTGTGGAAATTGTTTCACAACTAATACAGCCTGGAACACCATAGTGTGATGGTGTGTCCGAACATCATAACTGCACCCTATTGGATATGATGCATACCATGATGTCTCTTATCGAATTACCACAATAGTTTATGGGTTAGGCATTAGAGACAACCACATTCACTTTAAAAGGGGCACCACGTAATTCCGATGAGATGACACCGTGTGAACTATGGTTTAGGGAAACCTAAGCTGTCATTCCTTAGAAGTTTGGGGCTGCGACGCTTATGTGAAAAAGTTTCAGGCTGATAAGCTCGAACCCAAAGCGGATAAATGCATCTTCATAGGACACCCCAAAACAGTTGGGTATACCTCCTGTCTCAGATCCGAAAGCAATAAGAGATTGTTTCTAGAATCGGGTCCTTTCTCGAGGAAAAGTTTCTCTCGAAAGAATTGAGTGGGAGGATGGTGGAGACTTGATGAGGTTATTGAACCGTCTCTTCAACTAGTGTGTGGCAGGGCACATGAGTTGTTCCTGTGGCACCTACACCAATTGAAGTGGAAGCTTATGATAGTGATCATGAAACTTCAGATCAAGTCACTACCAAACCTCGTGGGATGACAAGGATGCGTACTACTTCAGAGTGGTACGTAATCCTGTCTTGGAAGTCATGTTGCTAGACAACAATGAACCTACGAGCTATGGAGAAGTGATGGTGGGCCCGGATTCCGATAAATGGCTCGAGGCCATAAAATCCGAGAGAGGATCCATGTATGGAAACAAAGTGTAGACTTTGACAGAACAGCTCGATGGTCGTGAGGCTGTTGAGTACAGATGGATTTTAAAAGGAAGACGGACAATGATGGTAAATGTCACCATTAAGAAAGCTCGACTTGTCGTTAAGATGTTTTCCGACAAGTTCAAGGAGTTGACTATGATGAGACTTTCTCACTCGTAGCGATGCTAAGAGTCTGTTGGAATTATATTAGCGATTACTACATTATTTATGAAATCTTGCAAATAGGATGTCAAAACATTGTTTCCTCGACGATTTTCTTGAGGAAAGGTTGTATGTGATACAACCGGAAGGTTTTGTCAATCCTGAAAGATGCTAATAGGTATGCAAAGCTCCGGCAATCCTTCTAAGGACTGGAGTAAGCATCTCGGAGTTGGAATGTACGCTTTGATGAGATGATCAAAGATTTTGGGTGTATACAAAGTTTATGAGAAACTTGTATTTCCAAAGAAGTGAGTGGGAGCAATATAGAATTTCTGATGAGTATATGTTGTTGACATATTATGGATCAGAAATGACGTAGAATTTCTGGAAAGCATATAGGGTTATTTGGAAAGTGTTTTTCAATGGAAAGCCTGGATTAAGCTACTTGAACATTGAGCATCAAGATCTATAAGGATAGATCAAAACGCTTAATGGTACTTTCAAGTGAGCACATACCTTGACGTGATCTTGAAGGTGTTCAAGATGGATCAGTCAAAGAAGGAGTTCTTGCCTGAGTTGTAAGGTATGAAGTTAAGACTTAAAGCTCGACCACGGCAGAATAGAGAGAAAGGACGAAGGTCGTCCCCTATGCTTAAGACATAGGCTCTACAGTATGCTATGCTATGTACCGCACCTGATGTGTGCCTTGCCATGAGTCAGTCAAGGGGTACAAGAGTGATCCAAGAATGGATCACAAGACAGCGGTCAAAGTTATCCTTAGTAACTAGTGGACTAAGGAATTTTCTCGATTATGGAGGTGGTAAAAGAGTTCGTCGTAAAGGGTTACGCTGATGAAAACTTCGACACTAATCCAGATTATTCTGAGTAGTAAACTGGATTCGTATAGTAGAACAGTTATTTGGAATAGCTCCAAATGTAGCGTAGTAGTTGCATCTACAAGATGACATAGAGATTTGCGAAGTACATACGGATCTGAAAGATTCAGACCCGTTGACTATAACATCTCTCACAAGCATAACATGATCAAACCCAGAACTCATCGAGTGTTAATCACATGGTAATGTGAACTAGATTATTGACTCTAGTAAACTCTTTGGGTGTTAGTCACATGGGGATGTGACCTTGAGTGTTAATCACATATCGATGTGAACTGGATTATTGACTCTAGTGCAAGTGGGAGACTGTTGGAAATATGCCCTAGAGGCAATAATAAATTAGTCATTATTATATTTCCTTGTTCATGATAATCGTTTATTATCCATGCTAGAATTGTATTGATAGGAAACTCAGATACATGTGTGGATACATAGACAACACCATGTCCCTAGTAAGCCTCTAGTTGACTAGCTCGTTGATCAATAGATGGTTACGGTTTCCTGACCATGGACATTGGATGTCATTGATAACGGGATCACATCATTAGGAGAATGATGTGATGGACAAAGACCCAATCCTAAGCCTAGCACAAGATCATGTAGTTCGTATGCTAAAGCTTTTCTAATGTCAAGTATCATTTCCTTAGACCATGAGATTGTGCAACTCTCGGATACCGTAGGAGTGCTAGGAGTGCTTTTGGTGTGCCAAACGTCACAACGTAACTGGGTGGCTATAAAGGTACACTACAGGTATCTCCGAAAGTGTCTGTTGGGTTGGCACGAATCGAGACTGGGATTTGTCACTCCGTGTAAACGGAGAGGTATCTCTGGGCCCACTCGGTAGGACATCATCATAATGTGCACAATGTGATCAAGAGTTGATCACGGGATGATGTGTTACGGAACGAGTAAAGAGACTTGCCGGTAACGAGATTGAACAAGGTATCGGGATACCGACGATCGAATCTCGGGCAAGTATCGTACCGATAGACAAAGGGAATTGTATACGGGATTGATTAAGTCCTTGACATCGTGGTTCATCCGATGAGATCATCGTGGAACATGTGGGAGCCAACATGGGTATCCAGATCCCGCTGTTGGTTATTGACCGGAGAGTCATCTCGGTCATGTCTGCATGTCTCCCGAACCCGTAGGGTCTACACACTTAAGGTTCGGTGACGCTAGGGTTATAAGATATTAGTATGCGGTAACCCGAAAGTTGTTCGGAGTCCCGGATGAGATCCCGGACGTCACGAGGAGTTCTGGAATGGTCCGGAGGTAAAGAATTATATATAGGAAGTGCTATTTCGGCCATCGGGACAAGTTTCGGGGTCACCGGTATTGTACCGGGACCACCGGAAGGGTCCCGGGGGTCCACCGGGTGGGGCCACCTGCCCCGGGGGGCCACATGGGCTGTAGGGGGTGCGCCTTGGCCTATATGGGCCAAGGGCACCAGCCCCAAGAGGCCCATGCGCCAAGAATCAAGGGAAAGGAAGAGTCCTAAAAGGGGAAGGCACCTCCGAGGTGCCTTGGGGAGGAGGGACTCCTCCCTGGCCGCACCCTTCCTTGGAGGAAGGGCCAAGGCTGCCCCCCCTCTCCCTTGGCCCTATATATAGTGGGGGAAGGGAGGGCAACCATACCTAAGCCCTGGCGCTCCCTCTCCCTCCCATGACACATCTCCCTCCTCCCGCAGCGCTTGGCGAAGCCCTGTTGGAATCCCGCTACTTCCACCACCCACCACCACGCCGTCGTGCTGTTGGATCTCCATCAACCTCTCCTTCCCCTTGCTGGATCAAGAAGGAGGAGACGTCGCTGCTCCGTACGTGTGTTGAACGCGGAGGTGCCGTCCGTTCGGCGCTAGGATCATCGGTGATTTGGATCACGACGAGTACGACTCCATCAACCCCGTTCTCTTGAACGCTTCCGCGCGCAATCTACAAGGGTATGTAGATCCACTCCTTCCTCGTTGCTAGATGACTCCATAGATAGATCTTGGTGACACGTAGGAAAATTTTGAATTTATGCTACGTTCCCCAACATTTATACCATGTAATAAAAGCGACGATGCTGCTAATGTTGTTGATTTGTTCGTTCCTGAGATTATTCGCTTGCATGGTGTGCCAAATACAATTATTTCAGATCGTGATACTAAGTTTCTTAACTACTTTTGGAGATGTTTATTTGTTAAGTTGGGGACTAAACTGCTTTTTAGTACTACATGTCACCCCCAAACTGATGGACAAACTGAAGTAGTCAATAAAACATTGTCTACTATGATTAGGGTTGTTTTGAAGAATAATAAGCAAATGTGGGAAGAATGCTAACCTCATATTGAATTTTCTTATAATCGTTCACAGCATTCTACTACTAAGATGTGCCCTTTTAAGATTGTGTATGGTTTTCTACCTCATGCACCTATTGAATTGTTGCCTCTTCCATCTTCGGAGAAGGTTAATTTTGATGCTAAACAACATGCTGAATTGTTCTTAAAAATGCATGAGTTAACTAAGGAGAACATTGAGTGTATGAATGCTAAATATAAACTTGTTGGAGATAAGGGTAGAAAACATGTTGTGTTTGCACCTGGAGATCTTGTTTGGTTACATTTGCGTAAGGATAGATCTCCTGATTTGTGCAAATCAAAACAAATGCCACATGTTGATGGTCCTTTTAAGGTGTTAGAGAAAATAAATGATAATGCATATAAACTTGAGCTGCCTGTAGATTTTGGGGTTAGTCCCACTTTTAACATTGTAGATTTGAAGCCTTATTTGGGTGAGGAAGATGAGCTTCCATCGAGGACGACTTCATTTCAAGAAGGGAAGGATGATGAGGACATCAATACCATTGTTACACCCACAACCCCTGCTGCTATACATACTTGAGTTACAATTTTATTTTTTTAATATAAATGCACACCAATAATAGCATAGACTACTATAGGATACTGCTAACGCGACACTACGATCAGAGACCCTTTGCTGAAACTGTGTGTGATGCAATAATCGCAAAACGATGGTGTAAAAAAACCATCAAAAAAGGTGGAAAACTTTTGCGATGGCGGAGCCATCAAACACGATTCATATTTTAGTTGCGTGTGCGATGCAGGGCACACGGTTAATCCATTCAAACTGTTTGCATGAGGCAGAACAACAGAAACAGGCAGCCATATCAATGTGTGTGCGATGCAGGACACACAGTTAATCCATTCGAACTGTTTGTGATGACGTAGAACAACAGAAACGGGCAGCCATATCAATGTGTGTGCTATATACGGCATACAGTTCACTTGGATGAACTATTTTCGATTAGGGAACACAACAGAAACGGTTCAACGTAACAAGATGTGTGTGATATGCGGCATACAGTTCACATGGATGAACTGTTTGCAATGAGCCAAAAGAACACAAACGAGTTGTGTAAACAAGATGTGTGTGATACGTGGCAAACAGCCAACTCGGATGAACTGTTTGCGACGAGAAATTACAACACACACGGTCAATACAGTTAGTTCGTGTGTGATTCTGTGTTTACAAAAAACTTTGAAAAATGCAAACTAGTTGCTTGCGGTGGCTAGGAGTATCGCACACGATGCGTCTGTGAGTACTCATGTGCAATGATTAGTATGTTACACATACGTTTCCTTATGTTAACATGTGTGTGAATTTGCAATATGGGCAGTTAATATGCAAATGCCTTCTAGACATCGGGCACTCGCTTAAACTCAATGAACTGTGTACGATACTAATACTTTCCATGAAAATTTATGAACTTGGGTAACAACATTTGAGTAACATATATATAGTGGTTACACTATTCGACAAAAGGAGGATCTTTGTAATATGGTTTTGACAACCATATGGTCCATATCTACATACTTAATATAGTAACAACTATCACATTTTAAGAGGCTAAGGGCCAACAACCATATAGTCCATATCTACATACTTAACATATATAGTAACAGCTAGCACATTTTAAGAGGCTGAGGGCCAACAACCACAACTATCCACTGGAAGCAGCTTGATCACAGCAACTCGACATCTCGTCAATGAAAAGGAAGAGCTCACCTGTGCCTTGGTAGAGCATGAGTAGAACAGTGTCTCCAATTTTCCAATATGGATGCATTGCCACGAGAAGCGAGAACTTGTTAATTTGAATGGTTCCATTTCTGCAGGAAATGCAGTACCTTGCAATCACTTTGGCGTTATTAGCAGGCAAAAGTGTAATTCGACCACGTCGGGAAATCGATCCAGGAACTACTACAGGGGGCTTTGTTGACATGTAGAATAAAAACCAATTGTAACATATTGTTGAAGATATATATAGTTTATGAGCATCAGCATTAAAATAAGACATTTTACCAGCGTTTTGTGCACACAATTGGTCTTGTTTAGTGTGTGCACCATAGGTCTAATTAATCCCATCCAAAATCTAGTGTTCATATGTTGTGCCCTTCCAGTGAAATTTGGTATGCTTAGTAACATACAGATCATTCACTATGCATCCAACTTATCCTGCTTAAAAGGTGGAAAGGTATTATTTATTCAGAACATGGCAGAAGCATATATAGTGTGCATAAATTGGTAAATAGAATTTGTTACTGCCTAGGAACGGAGTCAGAATATGAAATCACAGTTGGTTTAGTGACCAATTAGTCAGAACAAATACCCCAATTTTGCCAAGTAATATGATAGCATGGAGAAAGTTGAAAGGAGACTAACCTCGATCAGACTTTGATCGGCTGATGACGTTGGGGAAGTAAACATCTATGTTAATTAGACCAGGTTGTGGTGCACGCACTAGAATTTTATTGCCAGCTTTCAGTTCATAACACTTAGACATTTTTCTCCAAAGGTCCGCATAAAATAGGAGTAACCATCTTTATCAAGTTTTACGCTAACCGTCATTATAAATCCATGCTGCATTGTCAATATGACATCCTGGGAGTCATCAACAAAGTAAAGCCCAAGATTACCTTCTACTCTTGTTCTTGCAAAGAAAGGGATGTACTGCTTGAAATGAAAATTAAGATAGTAAATTAGATATATTGAAATAATAGAGAAATATACAAATATGGGAGTAACTGATAGAACAGATCAATATATTGATGAAAGCAAAGTACAAAAATATAGAATTAAAAATAGATAATGTAACAAAGATTTGATGCAAATATATAGATAATGTTGCAACATACGGTATATGTTCACAAATTTAGGCCATGCCGACCGTCGTAGGTTGAGATTGAACACACCGAGTGTTCCCTGAAGTCATCCGGAATGGTGAGATAGAACTTCGTTTCTGACTGGCCACGACAACAGTTGCCCGATTTGTGCTCTCACTGTGGACACATGAATGAACACCCACGAATCAGCTAGAACAAAAATGATTCCACGGCGATTTCCGCTGGTTGATTAACAGCGACGGACGGACCGCGATAAGAGATGAGTGAATATTTCGCTAAGTTGATTACCTTCTCCATGAGAAAAATCCCGGCCCAATCCCACAGAAAACCCCAGTCGACCAGAGTCTAGAATGTCAGTGTAGATAGGCGGCGGAAAGCCATAGGGGCGAAACCCTGTGCCGTTTGGAGCGTGACCTATGCCCTCCGCCAACAGCCGTCAAGCTTAGGGTGCAGAGTTGCGGTGGAGTCCGCAGCAAGTGAGTGGGGACGAAGTGGGCGAGGGTTTTCTTTTTTCCTTTTGCATGTGTCAGTGAACACACACGGTTCGCAGAGGCGACGGAAATGAATCGTGTGTGATAGTAAATCACCGAGATTGAATGGGAATCCAAATTTCCTTTGTCCTTCATCCATGAGTTTTTTTCTACGATGAACATAAACCCTACTAATCACCGTGTTCAATTTTGACACTTTTCCGTGTTCATTTACAATATTTAGGTGATTATGTGCATTTTGTAGGCATTAATGCACACATTTCAAATTCAAACAATTGGTGCTTGAAAAGGTGCACAAGAACGGTCTAGAAAACCATAATCGTGGTATTTAGTAATTTCTCAAGCCTTTTACAAGGAATGGACAGAGATTTCAATGGAATGCATGGCAATAGTCAACCACAAACGCGTCATTTACTGCGTTATCAACTATAGAACAATGAAATACGTGCTTGAAAAACATGACGTCTGGCATGGTGCCATGGTATGGCCTCACCGTGCCCTGGTTAAAAGTTGAGAAGGTTTGATTTATGTCGTCATGCACTCCCTTCATAAATCGAACCATCACCGAGGAAGTTCAATGCTTTCGAGAGGGAAATCACCAAGATTGAAGGGGAATCCAAATTTCCGTCCTAGTTTGCCATTCAGTTTTTTTCCAGCGATCAACATACTGTCTCAAATGCAACATGTTCAAATTTGACATTTTTCCAAACTCCTTTACCATATTTAGGGGATTATGTGCATTTTCTAGGCATTAATTATTCACATAATTCAAATTCGAACAATCGGTGCATGAAAAGGTGCACATGAGAATGGTCTGGAAAACCATGCTCGTGCTATTTAGTACATTCTCATGCCTTTTACAAGGAATGGGCAGATATTTCAAGGAAATATGTGGAAATAGTCAACCATAAATGCGTCGTTTACTGGGTTAACAACTATACAAAAATGAAATACATGCTTGGAAAACATGACGCCTGGTGTGGTGCCATGGTATGGCCTCACCGTGCCCTGGTAAAAATGTCGTCATGCACGCTTTTCATAAATCGAACCATCACCAAGGAAGTTTCATGGTTTCGAGGGGGAAATCATCAAGATTGAAGGGGGGGGTCCAAATTTCCTTTGTCCTTTGTCCACAAGTTTTTTCTGTGATGAACATACAACCTGCAAATCACCGTGTTCAAATTTGGCCCTTTTTCGGGTTCATTTGCCATATTTAGGGGGTTATATGCATTTCCTAGGCATTAATGCACACAATTCAAGTTCAAACAATCGGTGCATGAAAGGGTGCACAAGAACGACCTGGAAAATCATGCTCATGCCATTTAGTAAATTCTCATGCCTTTTACAAGGAATGGACAGATATTTCGATGAAATGTGTGGCAATAGTCTACCACAAATGTTTGTTTGTTGGGTTTTTAACTATAGAAAAAATGAAATAAATGCTTGAAAAACATGACGCCTGGCATAGTGCCATGGTATGACCACACCATGCATTGCTAAAAATTTGAGAAGGTTTGGCTTATGTCATCATGCACGCCCTTCATAAATCGAACCATCACCGAGGAAGTTCCATGCTTTCGAGAGGGAAATCCCCAAGATTGAAGGGGAATCCAAATTTCCGGCCTAGTTTGTCATTCAGTTTTTTCCAACGATCAACATACCGCCTCAAATGCAACGTGTTCAAATTTGACATTTTTTCGGGATCATTTACCATATTTATGGGATTATGTGCATTTTCTAGGCATTAATGTACATAATTCAAATTCGAACAATCGGTGCATGAAAAGGTGCACAAGAACGACCTATAAGACCATGCTCGTGTTATTTAGTACATTCTCATGTCTTTTACAAGGAATGGGCAGATATTTCAAGGAAATGTGTAGCAATAGTCAACCATAAACGTGTCGTTTACTGGGTTAACAACTATATAAAAAATGAAACACATGGTTGGAAAACCCGACACCTGGCGTGGTCCCATGGAATGGCCTCACCATTCCCTGGTAAAAATTGGAGAATGTTTTCCTTATGTCGTGATGCACACCTTTCATAAATCGAACCATCACCGAGGAAGTTTCATGGTTTCGAGGGGGAAATCACCAAGATTGAAGGGGGGGTCCAAATTTCCTTTGTCCTTTGTCCACGAGTTTTTTTCCACGATGACCATACAACCTGCAAATCACTGTGTTCCAATTTGGCACTTTTCCGGGTTCATTTGCCATATTTAGGGGATTATGTGCATTTCCTAGGCATTAATGCACATAATTCAAGTTCAAACAATCGATGCACGAAAGGGTGCACAAGAACGGCTTGGAAAACCATGCTCATTCCATTTAGTAAATTCTCATGCCTTTTACAAGGAAGGGACAGATATTTCGATGAAATGTGTGGCAATAGTCAACCACAAATGTTTGTTTATTGGGTTTTCAATTATAGAAAAAATGAAATAAATGCTTGAAAACATGACGCCTGGCATGGTGTGCCATGGTATGACCTCACCATGCCCTCGTAAAAAAATTAGAAGGTTTGTCTTATGTCGTCATACACGCCTTTCATAAATCAAACCATCACCAAACAAGTTCCATACTTTTGAGAGGGAAATCACCAAGATTGAAGGGGAGTCCAAATTTTCTTTGTTCTTTGCCCTGGAGTTTTCTTCTATGACGAACATACACCCTACAAATCACCGCGTTCAAATTTAGCATTTTTCCGGGCTTATTTACCATATTTAGGGGATTACTAGCAAAAATGCCCGTGCATTGCAACGGGAGATAGAAAAATAGCTCGGGTCATCGTTGGCCATTGCTTGCGGCACTTGTAGGGAGTAGGAGACGAGGATGAAGAAGTGGATGGGACAATGGTGCGGGTGCGGCCGACATCGATGATGATCTGGTGATGCACAAAGGAGGCAAAGGCAGCATGGGAAGGGCAGATGACTTGGGAGAAACACATGGGTGGGGGTGGGATAGGAGGCATTTGATAAAAATGGCACATATTTCCTTTCATAGCACACTTTTCTTTGTCTTTGACAAAAAAGGCACATGTTTGATATATAGTTGGATAAAATGGCACAACTGAGTTCTCCCTCTATTTTGAGATGTGGGACCACCCGCCATATTTCTTTGAACACTTTTGCACTTTGTCAATTCCTTTACACTGGCTTAGTATGGTTCGGTCAGAGGCCACCGTAATCGATTGAAGCGTAGGTGTTGCTGTGGCCTTTCCCGGCGCTCCGCCCGCCCCACACACTGCTACGTCGCCCCAAGTCATATTTCTTTGAACAATTTTGCACTTTGTCAATTCCTTTACACTTGCTTAGTATGGTTCGATCAGAGGCCATCGTAATTGATTGAAGCGCGGGTGTTGCTGTGGCCTTTCCCGACGCTCCGCCCGCCCCACACACTACTACGTCGCCCCAAGTCTTCTCCCGTGTCTCCAAAACAATTGCTGCCAAAATTTGGATTGCATCAAAGACAAAACACATCAACCATACAATGCTACAGGCAGCAGCTACAACCACCCATCAAAGCAGCCAAAGCAAAACATCAAGTCAACTATTGCAAAACAGTAGAGGTAAAAAAAGGTTAAGAAAATAGTTGTCACGACGAGAAGCCACTGTGCAGCTCCTCTCTTCACTACCATTCTGCTCATAAATTGTCTTTGCCCCTCTACTCTACAGTCGAAATAAAGTAGAGAGCTTTGCTGGGAATAAGAGAAGCTTACTATCTTTGCTTCTGAAGAAAAAACTCAATGCCCTTCACAATTGCATATGTGCAGTTTACAGTAAAGCGAAAACTTAGTTATGATTACCAAGAAGAAAACCACAATCAATAGATAAGCTAACAACGCAGCTATGAAAAAATCATGGACCCTTTTCAAGTTGAAGAAGTAGTAGTTCTACGCTGCAACATCTAGTGGGTTCAGAAATTATTTGAAGTTTTACATATATGATCCACTTCAAATAATTCAAGAAAATAAAAGCCTGATTCTGTCTTCAACACTTCGAAATTCTCACCCTAGCTCATCATATCATTATTTCTTACTGCACTTACGGGCAGGCTAGATGTATTTGATGGTACATGCATGCTATACATACCATTCACCTAACAAAGTATAGAAAGTCATCTTAGAAGTTTATTCCGCCAAGCAAAAATACTGTATGATGAATCAGATGCCAAAATTTTATTTGATTAGGGGTTACCTCTAGAAATAGCAGCACATAAGAAGATAACTGCCTATGCCAGTTATGAAGAAATTCAGCTGCTGTGACATTACCTATTGAGCATGACATTTATAAAAAAGAAGTGAAAAGAAAATAAAGTTACTGCTGAATAAAATAGGATATCTACAAATTTAACAGTAACGGCACTACATGTAAGGCCACATTGATTCAATTGATACGAATGTTCAGCATTTCCTACGAAAATGTCTAAAGCAGTAAAGCTTATAGCAATAAAGCTGAACATTGGATTAAAACAATGATGTGAAAACAACATTTTTTCCTCTAGATCCATAATCGTAGAAAAATATCCAATTGATTGTATCATTACTTCAATGAATTAACTGAGAAGTAGTATTACTTGAGAAGTCCATATAATCAAGATGAAAGCATGTATAGCTAACATTTTTGTGACCAAAACCAATAAAGCGTCAACATTCCCCGGTTCCACCTCTAGACAGTACAGTGAGATCTTTAGCTTAAGCTTAATATCTGAACTGCAAGTGTAAACACGACACTCATGATAGCAGATGAACATGTCAACCTACTTGCCTAGAACCAATACAGAATTGACATATACCATCAACTCTGTTTTGTACTGATGATCCAAACACTAAAACCTGACGTAGTACATTTAACTGAAGTTTAGGGTTGCATGAGCAATAATAAGAACAAGCCTGACACCTTGAGGATTCCCATGTGTCTACAGTAATACATATAAATGAAGCACTCTAGTGTAAAAACTAAAAAAGATAAATTGAATCTCAAATTCTTTGTGTCTTGACATCAGGAAAGGAGACTAAGCAATGGTGAGGTCGAACATAAAAATTCAATATAGAAAGCATCATTGTTGTAAGTCCGTTTATTGTAACAATTAGGCTAATGTGCAGGATCAATCTGCTAAAACTCGCAGTCGAGGGCCTACTTGACCAGCTTTCCAGCAAGTGTCGCATCTTGGATGCGCGGCTGGGCGAGGTAGTACTGTCACAGGTTGAGCGGTTAATCAGAATTTTATGAAACAATAGGAGATAGAACAGTCTCTGTGTAATTATTCAAGGAAAGTCTGTTGAGCAGTTAATACAGACGATACATCAAACTACAATGCATCCACAGTATATGACAACCAAAGACATTCGCATAATCTAGAAGACAACTATGCTATCATATTGATGAAGAAGGGAAGAAAACATAGGAAATCTGAACTCACATCATTATACTGTTTAGGCTTCGCTTCCTTCTTTCTACCACGTCCTTTTTTCAGCTCTTCTACAGGTTCATCTTCTTCTTCCACTTCAGCTACTTTCTCCGACAGAAAACACCACCGATGTCAGCAACCAAGATGAAAATAAGCAAAACATTATTCAACACACAGTGAGAGACATAGCCAAGGTACATTTGTGACCTGATCAATCTTTTCAAGTAGAAATTCAGAATAAAGGTGTGTCTTTGTGAGCAGATCGTCCAACTCTTGCCTTCAGATCAAAAGCCTCCTACCTTGCAGCTTCTCTTCCCGGCCTCCTCTTCTGCCTCTACCTTGCGCTGGGTCTGACACAAACATAGAGATGGGGAGTGGCACGAGGCGGAGCTGCAGGGCTGCCTTCTTGGGTCGGCCGCTTGGTGTGGTTGCCCGCCTCAGCCTACCTGCTTTTCCCCTACCATTGATGATATTTCTCCCGACGACCGCGGTGAAACCATCGATCTGCCAAGACAAACATAAACTGATAATCTGAACTTTGTACAATTACTCACTGATAAACACAATGTACCAGATGGCAATGGCATCCAGAAAAATCATTCGCCTTCATGCACGTGGAATGCAGTTCATAACTGCGATTTATCCCCCATCATATGCTCCAAGGCATAATATTACGTTTAGACTAAAAGGACATGCAACTTTGTTTTCATCAAGGAACTGAATGATGTCAATTCCAGACCACATGTTTCTTCGGTTCAAGAACAACTAACACCAAGGGAGTTCAACAAAGATTCTACATAACATTATCAAAAGATCAGTCCTAGCTTTTTCAAGTGGAACAAATACGAATATTGTAGGAAAAAGGTTCAGTAACAAAAAGAGATTGTATTTTACCTTGGAAAATTGGGATCCTGTATGAGCATCAATTGCGTTGAACGGATCATGGAACAAATAGTTGTCAGCATACTGATACAATGCTCGGGCTATCTAAATCCTTTGTTTCTGCCTGCCACTAAGAGTGCAGCCTCACTCTCTAATGATTTTGATCTCCAAGTATTTCTTTAGCGAATACCACTCAAGGACCCTGCCATACTTCTCGCTCTCCATCTCCTTGCCGAGCATAGAATATCTTTAAGCAATTTGAGGCATTTAGACCTTGCTCCATCCAGTTCCTTCTCATAGAGGATATAGGTTGTGCACAAACAGAGTTTTCAGTTGACAGACAACCAAGGCCCCTTTTAAGCCCTCATCAGTCAAGTGTACCTCACAAAGAAGGCCGCCAAAACTATCCAACATATGAAGCAATGTATATATTTATCAGTTATGACACCATCACCAGAATTGCACCTTCCAAGAAGGTGAACCCACAAATCCATGATGCATCTATTCAGAGGTATTGTGGTCGGATCAAATTGCTTCTTTATGAAGTCTAACTTTCAAAGGAGCAACATACATGATAATGATCTGAACTGCAATCTACGATATAATCCAACTCATAAATGTGGAATGTAGAAAAAAGATTACATGGCGTTAGCATGTGAGATCAGCTCAGCTAATGAACTGACATTGAGAGAGCCCAGGTTCTGTGGTGCTTTGACGGCTGCTACAGTAGGGCAAGCGTGATGGCTCTGTTTTCTTGCTTGTCTAGCAGGAAAGTCTTGCATGCCACAAAGCCATGCATGGGATTCACGTAGAAGCCCCTAAAAACAGTACTGAAAATTGGTACCTCTGCTCGAGCACGGGCGCACGGTGCTCCAGCGAAGTTGGTGAGATTGGAAGCTTCAGACGCAGTAATTTCAAGAAGGGAAACTTGCAATTTAGTCAGGATTTCAGTCAAGGGGCCCGGGAATCTTTTATGTCAAAGCAGTCCAGGTGTAATCAGCATCGGTCATGTCATGCCTACGTGTTCGAGCAGTTCTCCTGCACTGACACAGCAGGGATCCAATCTGAATCCTGGTAATCTCAATCCCTTCAGGAAAAAGCCTTCCGCTGCATCAAAACAACCATTTCAATATTTAAAATTTTCAAGAACATTAGGTTCCTCAACCCCTATGTCTCCAAATATACATCATTTTTGTTCCTTGAAATTCAGAATAATATGACCGCGTAGACCGAATAGTGCTCCTCTATACACCAAATTTCCGACGAGTGCAAGTAAATTGAAAAAGAAATAACAGAATCCCCTTGTTATTAACGTTCAATACGCACTTGTACAATGATAAATTATACTCTTGAAAGTTTCAGAAGTTACTAAGATGGTATATGCTGAGATCTTGGAGAAGTACGAACAAATAATATGCAGATAATCATTTATAGACTTCCATGCAGAAGTACAATACATCGTCTACCCAGGACCGGGAAGCAACACAAAATTATGGCATGATATTATTCACTTCTTTTTGTTGCCAATGAACACTAAATTGTTCACTTGCCAATACAAGACTGCAACCACTACGTAGCCCTGTACATCGACCAAATACATTAATTAGTTTCCCGTGGACAACATATCTTAAACAGTACTCGATGTTTCCACAAAAGGCTTGCTAGGGGTTGTCGTGTGATTGTCAAAATTGAGCAGAATTGATTATGAAAAGATGCCTGATGGTAAAGAATCAAAGTAGATTGCTGTCTACTAAAGAAAATTCTCTCACCTCGTACACGTTGCTGTTATCTATGGCCATCAGCAGCTAGCGCCCCAGGTGCAGATGCACTTCCATACTGCAGGTGAGGAATTGCAGAATCTAGCATCCAGGGCAAGCCACGATGAAAAAGGCTTCTCCAGCGAGGGAAAGAGGAGAGGCGGCAAGGGATCCAATGGAACTATGGAGAACATGTGCCTATGGATGGGTGCACCGGGCAGGGCGGCAGGCCTTGAGATCCTTTGCGCTGGATTTGCTGCGCGGCCGGGATCCCCGGCAACGGCCGAGAGCGGTTTGGACGGTGGTGGTGGCGGCGGAGGGGACGGCGGTGGTGGCGACGGCAAAGGGCGGTGGCGCGGACGGCGGTGGTGGCGGTGGCAAAGGGAGGCGGCGCAGGCGGCGTTGGTGGCAGAGGCAAAGGGCAGCGGCGCGGACCCGAACTACTCCTCCCGCGCGCGTCTGCTCCCGGCCGCCGCGGCCACCTTGGATCCCGGCGAGCGAGCGAGGGATTGGGTGGGGTTATACGGGCTATGGCGGAGAAGCACCCAGCGATGGGCGACGCCTGAAATTGGGGATCGTCATTGGGGGATAGGCGAGGGCCGAAGCGGTATGTTGACTTACAGATTACAGATAGCTATGATGTGGACCGCGGGTTGATTTAAAAAAGAATTGGCATCTTTGTGTAAAAAGGCCGCGACAGCGAATCCGGAGACTCAATCCGTACTTTATTATTAGGGAGAGATGTGCATTTTCTAGGTATTTAGCGCATATAAATCCAATCCAGCTGCAGGTGCACGGGTGTGATGTGAGGGATGTGGATTGCCATTCGATCGCGGCGCATCCTACCGTGCACACGCGCGATCCACGTGGCTGGGGTTCCGTCCAATCATAATGCAACACACAATAGGCTCAACGCACACTGTTTCCGGAAGCGATGGAAATGAACCTTGTGCGATAATGAACAAGCAAAATTGTAAGGGAAGCCAA
This sequence comes from Triticum urartu, assembly GCF_003073215.2. Classification (NCBI taxonomy): domain Eukaryota; kingdom Viridiplantae; phylum Streptophyta; class Magnoliopsida; order Poales; family Poaceae; genus Triticum; species Triticum urartu. The sequence goes on along the minus strand of NC_053023.1, from coordinate 640,639,572 downwards.
ATTGTTGTTGTCGTTTGTCGTTGAGCTCTTGAATACCACTGCACTGTACGGCTGCCCGACGCCTCCGTCCCAGAACTCTCTCCAGGCGTCGTCCATGGCACCGCGGCACATAGTAACTGGTAAGAAAGTGATAGCATTGCGTCACGCCGCGTTCCTCGCCGCCCGCGACCGCACACATGGTAAGGAAGCAATGGCATCTCGCCACACCCAGTTCATCGCCGCCGGCGGCCAGACAGTTACATGGGCGGACTTTGAGGTTGGTCGAATGGGTGGTGGATCTAGAGGCGGCCAAAGCCGCACAGAAGGAGAGGAAAAGGCAGAAAGAAGTCAAGAAAAGAGAGTCTCACCATCGCAAAAAAAAATAGGCCGCATGCCGTGGTGAGGAGAGCTTGGCGGAGATCGAAGCACGGTGGGCTGCCGCATACAAGGCCGGGAAGGAGAACACCGGCGTCCGGCCAACATATGCCCCGATGGCAGCATGTGAGAAGTAGTTTAAGTTTGTAGTATTAGAGCAAATTACCAGTATTACTTTAAGTTTGTAGTATTAACGTACAATGTCGGTAAGAGCATCCTTTGAGGGCTTTGAGCGTTGATTAGCATGTGCGCTCGTGTGTGTTTTTTGCATTAATCATTAGAAGATCACAAAACACACGGTTTCTATGCCGTACCCGTCTGGGTTTTTTTGCGTTAATGATCCATAAGTCAGTTACCTGTGCGATCTTTCCTAATAAACCAGGCGTACCATTGACCGAATAAAATCAACTACACGTTACGCGCTTTGTCTGCATTGTGTGTTTCCCCCGCCCAAGTTTCAAGTTTCGCAGCGAAATTTTCATTAGGCGTGCGATTTCAGAATTTATTCCTCCAAACACATCCCCACCCCCAGTACCCCCCTCGCGACTCCCTCTACCGGCATCTCAAACCGCCACTGGCGCAACCATAGCTTCAACCATATCTACGTTCTGCTCAGATCCAGTCAAGTAACCCACCGATCTCTATTACGGCCCCGACCTGATTGCTTGAATGGCGCCTACGAAATATCCTCGTGCCTCCAAATCCCCACTGCCAGGAGCTGATGGCGGTCAATGGCGCGATGGCCACTGTGTGTGTTGACCCGGAGGAACACCTCGCCTCCGCCGCCGACATGGTGCAGGCTCTGGCCCAGATAAAGTGCCCCAGCGACTACCCCCGAGGACTTAACAGGTAAGATCTGACCAGCTAAATCTTACCAATACCACTTGCAACGGCTATGATTTGTATGGTTGATGTATTAAGCATGTTCGTGCCTCATTTATTTCAGTACTGCACACTGTGTGATGTTCAAATATTACCGTGTCTAACTCAATTTCACCAATACTAGCAACAAACTTACAATACATGACTCGGGATATCACTAGAGATGCTGCCCATTTGCTATTTTTAGTGGATGCTAACCCTCTTGTACTTAACATCTTGTCCATGTACTTACGCAGGGTCATAACAACTGATGTTGTTGTTTGCCATCGAGGTTAGCTGCATCCCATGTCTTATAATATTTCACATCATTTGTACAATTGCAGTTTAACTTGTATCATTTACTGGTTTCCTGTAGGTACACATGTCAGTGGCACTAATCCACGCTTCGACCCGGAGGAACAGCTCACCTCCGCCGTCGCTGACTTTGGTGGGCTCTGGCCAACATGAAGTGGCCCAGCAACTACCTCTGAGGACTTACCAAGTATGTACTCACGAGTTCAATCTTACCAATACCAGTTGCAATTAATGGCTATGTTCTGTACGGTCGATGTATTAAGCATGTTCTGGTAAACATGCCTAACACGTTTTATCTACTTTCCCTATCTTTTTATAGACATATGGGCCATTCTCTGCTTTGGCAGCACCTGCCTTGTGATGTTTAACTATTCCAATTGCATTTTTATCAGTACCGATTTTAATGTCTATTAAACCTGTTGCAATTAACAGTTGAATCCATTTTTAAACAGTTGTATTTCAATGGCTACAAACTTACAAAACATGACTTAGGATGTTGTTAAGCCCGTTGCAATTAATAGTTGTATCCATTTTTAATCTGTCCATTTGCTACCATGCTACTCTCCGCAATGAAGATATACTAGAGATGTTGCCCACTTGCTATTTTTGGTGGATGCTAACCCTGTTGTACTTAACATGCATGTCCATGTACTTACGCAGTGTCATAATGGCCGATGTTGTTGTTTGCCGTCGAGGTTAGCTGCATCCCATGTCTTACAGTATTTCATATCATTTGTGCAATTGCAGTTTAACTTCTACCATTTACTGGTTGCCTGTAGGTACACATGTCAGTGGCACTGATCCATCCTTCGACCCGGAGGAACAACTCGCCTCCACCGCCGCTGACTTTGGGCGGGCTCTGGCCAAGATGAAGTGCCCCAGCAACTACCTCTCAGGACTTACCAAGTATGTACTCACCAGTTCAATCTTACCAATACCAGTTGCAATTAATGGCTATATTCTATATGGTTGATGTATTAAGAATGTTGTGGTAAACATGCCTAACATGTTTTAGCTATTTTGCCTACCTTTCTATAGACAACTTGGCCATTATCTGCTCTGGCAGCACATGCCCTGTGATGTTTAACTCTGCCAATTGCATTTTTATCAGTACCGGTTTCAATGGCCATTAAGCCTGTTGCAATTAATAGTTGTATCCATTTTTAAAGAGTTGTATTTCAATGGCTACAAACTTACAAAATATGAATTAGGATGTTGTTAAGCCTGTTGCAATTAACAATTGTGTCATTTTTTAATACGTCCCTTTGCTACGGTGCTACTCTTTCGCAATGAAGATATCACTACAGATGCTGCCGTTTTATTACATTTTGCTATTTTTGGTGGATGTTAACCCTGTTGTAGTTAACATTGGCTTTCCATGTACTTAACAGGGCTACAATGGGTGATGTTGTTGTTTGCCATCGAGGTTAGCTGCATCCCATGTCTTATACACCATATATTCCTAAATATAAGTATTTTTAGAGATTCCAATATAGACTACATAAGGAGCAAAATGAGTGAATCTAGATTCTAATATAAACTATATCTATAATTCTATATACATCTGTATGTAGTTCATATTGAAATCTCAAAAAAAAATTACTTGTACTTAGGAACATAGGTAGTTGTATTTTACATCATTTGTGCAATCTCAGTTTAGCTTCTAACATTTACTGGTTGCTTGTAGGTACATATATGAGCGGTACTGATCCATGCTTCGATCCCTTTTGCGTATGGGGCAATGAGATATTCATGAACAAGCATCAAGTGAGGAAACTAAGAAAGATTGTTAGGCGAAACAAACGGGTGATTGGAATTAAGCTCTTTATTTACACTTTGTCCAAGACAATAGTGAACTTTAGGATGGTAAGTAATGTGTTGCCGTTTCCCCCTGCCCATAAGAGGTTACTCTACTAGACCTCAGTATATGATATTTTTCTCTTTTCAGTGGTTTCCGAAACTATTTACTGATGATTACCTTGCAAATTACATGACCGGAGTGGAAGCAACTAAGGTTAAAGTATATAATTCATGCTATCATGATAATGCTCTAGAAGTCTTCCTGAAGGCGGTGAAGGATGGGCGGGCGATCGTCACAAGAGGTTAGACAAAAGTGGTTCGTGCCTATGGCATGCAGGAAGGCACATTATGGGCATTTCGCTTCTTTTAACACCGTCGACAGTCAAAATGATTTACACTTGTCTCTTCAACTTTACCGCCTTTAAATATTATGGTTCATCATAGTTAATTGCTGCCTAATCCAGTAATTACCGAACATATTGTACTAGCAATTTTATTTATGGATTCGTTGTTGAACCATTGTGCTAAGAATTTGAATCGCACGTTTCATATTTCAAAATTTCCAATTCGAATAATAAATTACAGGCAAAAAAAATATGGAAGAGCTAATAAAATAATGTGCACACGGTTAGAAAGGAAACATCGTATGCGATGTAAAAAGAGAACAAACGGTCATGGAACTTTGCAAACGGTTCTGGTAGTAAAAGCGCTTGCGATGGATAGCCCAATGCCACACAGTTTTCTACATCAAATCGTGTGCGATGTAGTTCAGAAAAGGAAACAGTTAACCAGGGCAGAGCATGTGTGATAGTTACACCTTTCACACATGAGCGTATACATAAAACTGTGTGGGATGTACATACGAATGGAAACGTTTTCCCTGAATTGACTATGTGGGATGTACATAAGAATGGAAATGTATTCCTTGGATTGACTGTGTGTGATATACATACTAACGGAAATGTTTTTCTGGGATTCACCGCGTGGGATGTACATACGAATGGAAATGATTGGGTTTCGATGCCTCGCCCGATAACACACGAGTCCCAGGAGGGTGAAACACCCTCGATGCGACTATAGCTCCCACGTGTCGAGGCACGACTTAGAGATATAATCGCATTGAAGGCATATGTCGCAAGTCAGGCAATCTTCACAACATCCCATGTAATATGATAATAAAAGGGGAGATAACATAGTTGGCTTACACTCGCCATGTTAATCAAGTACATAAATAACATTACATCATCCAAACACTCATGGCCCGACTACGGCGCCAAAATAAAAGAGAACCCAACATGCGACACGGTCCCAATCACCCCCAACTGGGCACCACTACTGATCATCGGGAAAGGAAACATAGTATCGTTGAGAGTCTTCGTCGAACTCCCACTTGAGATCATACGCGTCTCCTGGAGCGGAATCATCAGGCCCTACATCTGGTGTAATAGTAATCTGTGAGCCACAGGGACTCAGCAATCTCACACCCTCGCAATCAAGACTATTTAAGCTTATAGGTAAGGCAAGGTAAAATATGAGTGGAGCTGCAGCAAGTGACTAACAAGTCTGGTGGCTAACTTATTCGCAAAGGAGAGCGAGAAGAGGAGGCAAAGAACGAGCGAGAAACTAGAGAACAACCTGCGCAAACATTACTCCAACACCGTGTCCACTTCCCGGACTCCGCCGAGAAGAGGCCATCACGGCAACACACTCAGTTGATTCATTTTAATTAAGTTAAGGTTCAAGTTATCTACAACCGGACATTAACAAATTCACATCTGCCCATAACCGCGGGCACGGCTTTCGAAAGTTCAATCCCTGCAGGGGAGTCCCAACTTAGCCCATGACAAGCTCTCACGGTCAACGAAGGAATAGACCTCCTCCCAAGACGTTCCGATCAGACTCGGTATCTCGGTAATTCAAGACACTTCGACAGGTTAAAACAAGACCAGCAACACCGCCCGAATGTGCCGACAAATCCTGATAGGAGCTGCACATATCTCTTTCTCAGGGCACACTCAGATGAGCCAGACGTCGGGTAGGCCAGCCCAGAGTTGCCCCTGGTAGCCCCGGACATCGCTCGGTGGGACCAACACTCAGAGGAGCACTGGCCCGGGGGGGGATAAAATAAGATGACCCTTGAGTCTACAGAACCCAAGGGAAAGAAAAGGCCTAGGTGGCAAATGGTAAGACCAATGTTGGGCATTGCTGGAAAAGCTTTAATCAAGGCGAAGTATCAAGGGGTTCCCATTAGAACCCAACCACGTAAGGAACGCAAAAATCTGGGAACATAACACCGATATGATGGAAACTAGGGCGGCAAGAGTGGAACAAAACACTAGGCGAGAGGCCGAGCCTTCCACCCTTTACCAAGTATATAGATGCATTAAGATAACATAGCAATATAATGATATCCCAACAAGTAAATAAATGTTCCAATAAGGAACGGCCTCCAATCTTCATCTGCAACTAGCAACGCTATAAGAGGGGCTGAGCAAAGCGGTAACATAGCCAATCAACGGTTTGCTAGGACAATGGTGGGTTAGAGGTTTGACATGGCAATTTAGGAGGCTTTCAAGCAAGTGGTAGGCGTAGCAATGGCATAGCAAAAGAGCGAGCAACTAGCATAGCAAAGATAATAGTGATTTCGAGGGTATGATCATCTTGCCTGCACAGTTGTCAGAGTTGACTGGATCCTCAAACCCAAACTCAACGGGCTCCTCGTTAGCGAACTCGTCTCCCGGCTCTACCCAAACAAGACAAACAAGCAACAAGGATACAATTAACCACGTGCAAACTCAAACAACATAATGCAAAGATGATATGCTATGTGGGATGCGATGCGGGATGCAAAATGCAAGATATGCCAGGAAATGCATGAACCTGGCCTCAACTTGGAATTCCAAGTGTGCCACTGGAAAGATGAGATGAAATCGCTTGAAAACGATATAAAGAACACCGGAATCGGAGTTACGGTTTGGAAATGGCATGTGATTCAAAAATGACACCGGTCTGCGATTTACAGCAAGTAGGCATCTAAATGCAACAAAATGAACAGGCTGCAGCATCCAAACATGACAACAAAATACATGGCAGGGATGCACACAAGATGCTTAACAAAAGTCTAGCACTGAGCTACGGCCAAATCATCCATTAGGAGGTTCAAACAAGCATGGCAAAAACGCAAATGGTAAGACAGATCTCAGACTTAGTGAAATTAACACTCGTCTGGAATTTCAGATCATATAGCCCTCTTCGGAGCAACAAAACAACATGCTACAGGACCTGAACATGACAAATAAAGACATGTCATGGAGCTACTCAACAATCTTAACAAAAGTCCCTTAGTGACCTTGAGCCAAAAGGGACCACAAAATATACTAACAAGCACACGAACATAGCAAAAACATAATCAGTTTTCAGGCTTAGTGAAAACTGGGACATGCTGAAAATTAACTCACGAAGGCATGTTTACGAGCTCGATGCACTCACCACGGTGCAAGTCATGGCAAGACAAGCATACATCCCTTAAGAAGGCACAAAATACAAGCTAGACATGGCAAGAAAAATGGCATAGCATGCACGGATCAACTACAATAACATCGGCAAAATCGCAAACAAGTTGACGATCTGCCCAGATTCGCAACGAAGCAAAAGTAGAGCTCGATTGACTCAAGCTAGGGTGCTCCATAATTGCAAACAAAGACATGGATGGATAGAGCACTACAAGATTAACAAAACTCCCTTACTGATCATCCTCAAAAGAGGCACGGATCACTAGGAAACAACATGAACATATAGCATCATGAGATAAACAATCCCAGGACTTAGTGAAATCACTAAGTCCCTGAAAACAGAATTAGCAAGTGCACCTCTTCGCAAGCTTGCACAAGTCACCACACACATCCTAAAAATACATGGGTTGCACCTCTGGATAGATGACAAAACCCTTAACAAAACACATGTAGAACTCACGGGCATAGCATGCACACATTAATCATGGAAAAAATGACAAAAGTCTAAGATGAACTAGCAGATCTGACAATTATCTCAAGTAGCCCTCTTCTAACAGCATTTCGGGCATCAAGATGAGCTCAAATGAAAATGATGCAATGGAATGAAATGATGTACTCTCTGAGATGAACATTTTGATATGCTATATGCATGAATCGGAGCTACGGATGCAAAGTTACGGAGCCGCGAACAGGAGCATATGGATCAAGAATTTTGGGACTTAGTAAAAAGATCAACCTCTCCTAGGGTTTACTGTAGCTGTGAACCGGATCGGATCTCGCGCACTATTCACCGGTGGATCCGGCGCTCGCCGGCGGGCTGGCGTGGAGGAGGCGGCCGGGGTGGTCGCCGGCAGGCGGCGGCGGGCGGCGCGGCGGGCTCGGCCGGCGATGGCGGTGCGGCGAGCTCGGCCGGCGAGGGCGAGCTGCGGTGGCGCGGCGGAGGGGCGGCGGCGGGCGGGAGGAGGGAGGCGGTGCGGGGCGCGGCCCGGGAGGCGGCGCGGGAGGGCCGGCCTCGGGCCCCTGCGGGCCGCGGCGGCGGTGGGCGCCGGGCGCCACGTGGCGCGTCCCGGTTGGGCGGCGGTTGCGGCGGACGTTGTCCGGCTCCGCCCGGACACGTCCGGAGCGGCGGATCTGGGAATTTTTAGGGTTAGGGGGGAGAGGAACCGCGAATTTGGAATGGGGGTGTATATATAGGCGTAGGGGGAGCTAGGAGAGTCCAAATGAGGTGCGGTTTTCGGCCACGCAATCGTGATCGAACGCTCTAGGACATGGAGCAGAGTTTGGTGGGTTTTGGGCCAAATTGGAGGGGTGTTGGGCTGCAACACACACGAGGCCTTTTCGGTCCCTCGGTTAACCGTTGGAGTATCAAACGAAGTCCAAATGGTACGAAACTTGACAGGCGGTCTACCGGTAGTAAACCAAGGCCGCTTGGCAAGTCTCGGCCCAATCCGGCAATGTTTAATACCCACACACGAAAGAAAGCTAGAAATGACCACCAGAGGAGAACGGAGCGCCGGATTGCAAAACGGACAACGGGGAAAATGCTTGAATGCATGAGATGAACACGTATGCAAATGCAATGCACATGATGACATGATATGAGATGCATGACAATGACAACAACACACGAAGACAAAGACCCGAACCCGAGGAAATAAATATAACTTAACGCCGGAAATGGCAAGAGTTGGAGTACAAATTGGGAAAGTTACATCCGGGGTGTTACAACACTCCACCACTACGAAAGGATATCGTCCCGAGATCTAGGACTGAAAGAACGCCGGGTACACAGAACGGAGGTGATCCTCGCGTTCCCAGGTAGCTTCACGGTCGGAATGGTGTGACCACTTGACTTTGAGAAATTTGATTGACTTGTTGCGAGTCTTGCGTTCAGTCTCTTCAAGAATAGCAACTGGGTGCTCATGATAAGAGAGATCTTCTTGGAGCTCAATGTCCTCGAAGCAAGTGGTAGGCGTAGCAATGGCATAGAAAAAGAGCGAGCAACTAGCATAGCAAAGATAATAGTGATTTCGAGGGTATGATCATCTTGCCTGCACAGTTGTCAGAGTTGACTGGATCCTCAAACCCAAACTCAACGGGCTCCTCGTTAGCGAACTCGTCTCCCGGCTCTACCCAAACAAGACAAACAAGCAACAAGGATACAATTAACCACGTGCAAACTCAAACAACATAATGCAAAGATGATATGCTATGTGGGATGCGATGCGGGATGCAAAATGCAAGATATGCCAGGAAATGCATGAACCTGGCCTCAACTTGGAATTCCAAGTGTGCCACTGGAAAGATGAGATGAAATCGCTTGAAAACGATATAAAGAACACCGGAATCGGAGTTACGGTTTGGAAATGGCATGTGATTCAAAAATGACACCGGTCTGCGATTTACAGCAAGTAGGCATCTAAATGCAACAAAATGAACATGCTGCAGCACCCAAACGTGACAACAAAATACATGGCAGGGATGCACACAAGATGCTTAACAAAAGTCTAGCACTGAGCTACGGCCAAATCATCCATTAGGAGGTTCAAACAAGCATGGCAAAAACGCAAATGGTAAGACAGATCTCAGACTTAGTGAAATTAACACTCGTCTGGAATTTCAGATCATATAGCCCTCTTCGGAGCAACAAAACAACATGCTACAGGACCTGAACATGACAAATAAAGACATGACATGGAGCTACTCAACAAGCTTAACAAAAGTCCCTTAGTGACCTTGAGCCAAAAGGGATCACAAAATATACTAACAAGCACACGAACATAGCAAAAACATAATCAGTTTTCAGGCTTAGTGAAAACTGGGACATGCTGAAAATTAACTCACGAAGGCATGTTTACGAGCTCGATGCACTCACCACGGTGCAATTCATGGCAAGACAAGCATACATCCCTTAAGAAGGCACAAAATACAAGCTAGACATGGCAATAAAAATGGCATAGCATGCACGGATCAACTACAATAACATCGGCAAAATCGCAAACAAGTTGACGATCTGCCCAGATTCACAACAAAGCAAAAGTAGATCTCGATTGACTCAAGCTAGGGTGCTCCATAATTGCAAACAAAGAGATGGATGGATAGAGCACTACAAGATTAACAAAACTCCCTTACTGATCATCCTCAAAAGAGGCACGGATCACTAGGAAACAACATGAACATATGGCATCATGAGATAAACAATCCCAGGACTTAGTGAAATCACTAAGTCCCTGAAAACAGAATTAGCAAGTGCACCTCTTCGCAAGCTTGCACAAGTCACCACACACATCCTAAAAATACATGGGTTGCACCTCTGGATAGATGACAAAACCCTTAACAAAACACATGTAGAACTCACGGGCATAGCATGCACACATTAATCATGGCAAAAATGACAAAAGTCTAAGATGAACTAGCAGATCTGACAATTATCTCAAGTAGCCCTCTTCTAAAAGCATTTTGGGCATCAAGATGAGCTCAAATGAAAATGATGCAATGGAATGAAATGATGTACTCTCTGAGGTGAACATTTTGATATGCTATATGCATGAATCGGAGCTACGGATGCAAAGTTATGGAGCCGCGAACAGGAGCATATGGATCAAGAATTTTGGGACTTAGTAAAAAAATCAACCTCTCCTAGGGTTTACTGTAGCTGTGAACCGGATCGGATCTCGCGCACTGTTCACCGGCGGATCCGGCGCTCGCCGGCAGGCTGGCGTGGAGGAGGCGGCCGGGGTGGTCGCCGGCGGCGGGCGGCGGGGCCGGGAGGCGGCGGCGGGCGGCGGCCGGCTCGGCCTGGTGCGGCGCGGCGGGCTCGGCCGGCGATGGCGGCGCGGCGAGCTCGGCCGGCGAGGGCGAGCTGCGGCGGCGCGGCGGAGGGGCGGCGGCGGGCGGGAGGAGGGAGGCGGTGCGGGGCGCGGCCCGGGAGGCGGCGCGGGAGGGCCGGCCTCGGGCCCCTGCGGGCCGCGACGGCGGCGGGCGCCGGGCGCCACGTGGAGCGTCCCGGTTGGGCGGCGGTGGCGGAGGACGTTGTCCGGCTCCGCCCGAACACGTCCGGAGCGGCAGATCTGGGAATTTTTAGGGTTAGGGGGGAGAGGAACCGCGAATTTGGAATGGGGGTGTGTATATATAGGCATAGGGGGAGCTAGGAGAGTCCAAATGAGGTGCGGTTTTCGGCCACGCGATCGTGATCGAACGCTCTAGGACATGGAGCAGAGTTTGGTGGGTTTTGGGCCAGATTGGAGGGGTGTTGGGCTGCAACACACACGAGGCCTTTTCGGTCCCTCGGTTAACCGTTGGACTATCAAACGAAGTCCAAATGGTACGAAACTTGACAGGCGGTCTACCGGTAGTAAACCAAGGCCGCTTGGCAAGTCTCGGCCCAATCCGGCAATGTTTAATCCCCACACACGAAAGAAAGCTAGAAATGACCACCGGAGGAGAACAGAGCGCCGGAATGCAAAACGGACAACGGAGAAAATGCTCGAATGCATGAGATGAACATGTATGCAAATGCAATGCACAGGATGGCATGATATGAGATGCATGACAACGACAACAACACACGGAGACAAAGACCCGAACCCGATGAAATAAATATAACTTAACGCCGGAAACGGCAAGAGTTGGAGTACAAATTGGGAAAGTTACATCCGGGGTGTTACAGAGGGCCTATCCCCGACGGTTTCTGGGTCGTGTGGGAAGGACCCCCTTATTGCCGACACTCACTTGGCGGCGGTTCCAAATGCCGTCGTAGAAAGGGGTTAAAAACCGTTTGTATAGCACCGACACATACTAGTGATAGTACAACTAACTGAATTCTTCTTGGCACAAATCACATTTTCTGGCAGCGATACAAATTAAACCCAAGCTATAGCCTCATGGGTTCCAAATTAATCATGGGTTCCAAGCTCACCCCTGAAGACCATGCCACCACTCGTGCCAACGAGAGGTGGACCTAAGATTCAGAAGCAAGTAAATCCTTTATGGCCTAGCAAAATGAATTAAGTTGGGAAGTGGATGACATAGTTTAAAGCACAAAGAGAATGCATCATACCTTTGCCATCATATTAATTATTGAGCAGAACTTAATATGCTAGTAGTTTGAAAAAAATGAAGGTGTCACTTGATGTCTACTACACAACCTTCTTCTTGTAGACGTTGTTGGGCCTCCAAGTGCAGAGGTTTGTAGGACAATAGGAAATTTCCCTCAAGTGGAAGACCTAAGGTTTATCAATCCGTGGGAGACGTAGGATGAAGATGGTCTCTCTCAAACAACCCCGCAACCAAATAACAAAGAGTCTCTTGTGTCCCCAACACACCGAATACAATGGTAAATTGTATAGGTGCACAAGTTCAGCGAAGAGATGGTGATACAAGTGCAATATGGATGGTAGATATAGGTTTTTGTAATATAAAAACAGCAAGGTAACTAATGATAAAAGTGAGCACAAACGGTATTGCAATGCTTCGAAACAAGGCCTAGGGTTCATACTTTCACTAGTGCAAGTTCTCTCAACAATAATAACATAATTGGATCATATAACAATCCCTCAACGTGCAACAAAGAGTCACTCCAAAGTCACTAATAGAGGAGAACAAATGAAGAGATTATTGTAGGGTACGAAACCACCTCAAAGTTATCCTTTCTGATCGATCTATTCAAGAGTCCGTAGTAAATAACACGAAGCTATTATTTCCGTTCGATCTATCCTAGAGTTTGTACTAGAATAAAACCTTAAGACACACATCAACCAAAACCCTAATGTCACCTAGATACTCCAATGTCACCACAAGTATCCATGGGTATGATTATATGATATGCATCACACAATCTCAGATTCATCTATTCAAAGCAACACAAAGTACTTCAAAGAGTGACCCAAAGTTTCTACCAGAGAGTCAAGACAAAAACGTGTGCCAACCCCTATGCATAAGTTCACGAGGTCACGGAACTCATAAGTTGATCACCAAAACATACATCAAGTGGATCACGTGAATATCCCATTATCACCACAGATAAGCACATGCAAGACATACATCAAGTGTTCTCAAATCCTTAAAGACTCAATCCGATAAGATAACTTCAAAGGGAAAACTCAATCCATTGCAAGAGAGTAGAGGGGGAGAAACATCATAAGATCCAACTATAATAGCAAAGCTCGTGATACATCAAGATCGTGCCTAATCAAGAACACAAGAGAGAGAAAGAGAGAGAGAGAGATCAAACACATAGGTACTAGTACATACCCTGGGCCCCGAGGGTGAACTACTCCCTCCTCGTCATGGAGAGCACGGGGATGATGAAGATGGCCACCGGTGATTGATCCCCCCTCCGGCAGGGTGCCGGATCAGGGTCCCGATTGGTTTTTGGTGGCTACAGAGGCTTGCGGTGGCGGAACTCCTAATCTAGGTTATTTTCTAGAAGTTTGGGGATATATAAGAGGCGTTGGCATCAGGAACAATGCAGGGGGGGTCCATGAGGCGGCCACGAGGCAGGGGGCGCGCCTACCCTCGTGGTGGCCTCGGGACTATTCTGGTCCATCTCCGATGCTCCGTGGTCTTCTTCTGGTCCAAAAATGATCTTCGTAAATTTTCAGGTCAATTGGACTCCGTTTGATATTCCTTTTCTACTATACTCAAAAACAAGGGAAAACAGAAACTGGCACTGGGCTCTAGGATAATAGGTTAGTCCCAATAATCATATAAAATAGCATATAAATGCATATAAAACATCCTAGATGGATAATATAATAGCATGGAACAATCAAAAATTATAGATACGTTGGAGACGTATCAAGCATCCCCATGCTTAATTCATGCTCGTCCTCGAGTAGGTAAGTGGTAAAAACAGAATTTTTGATGTGGAATGCTACCTAACATATTCATCAATGTAATCTTCTTTATTGTGGCAAGAATATTCTGATCCGAAAGATTCAAGACAAAAGTTTAATATTGACATAAAAATAATAATACTTCAAGATAGTAACCAAGCAATTATGTCTTCTCAAAATAACATAGCCAAAGAAAGATCATCCCTACAAAATCATATGGTTTGGCCATGCTTCATTTTCATCACATGAATTGCTCCCATCATGCACAACCCCGATGACAAGCCAAGCAATTGTTTCATACTTTAGTATTCTCAAACTTTTTCAACTTTCACACAATGCATGAGCGTGAGCCATGGACATAGCACTATAGGTGAAATAGAGTGGTGGTTGTGGAGAAGACAAAAAGGAGGAAGATGGTCTCACATCAACTAGGCATATCAATGGGCTATGGAGATGCCTATCAATAGATATCAATGTGAGTGAGTAGGGATTGCCATGCAACGGATGCACTAGAGCTATAAATGTATGAAATCTCAACAAAAGAAACTAAGTGGGTGTGCATCCAACTTGCTTGCTCACGAAGACCTAGGGAATTTGAGGAAGCCCATCGTTGGAATATACAAGCCAAGTTCTATAATGAAAAATTAACACTAGTATATGAAAGTGACAACATAGGAGACTCTCTATCATGAAGATCATGGTGCTACTTTGAAGCACAAGTGTGGAAAAGGATAGTAGCATTGCCCCTTCTCTCTTTTTATCTCATTTTTTTGTTTTTTTGGGACTTTTTTCTCTTTTTTTGACCTTTCTGTTTTTTATTTCCTCACATGGGACAATGCTCTAATAATGAAGATCATCCCACTTTTATTTACTTACAACTCAAGAATTATAACTCGATACTTAGAACAAAATATGACTTTATATGAATGCCTCTGGCGGTGTACCGGGATGTGCAATGAATCAAGAGTGACATGTATGAAAGAATTATGATCGGTGGCTTTGCCACAAATACAATGTCAACTACATGATCATGCAAAGCAATATGACAATGAGAAGCGTGTCATAATAAACAAAACGGTGGAAAGTTGCATGGCAATATATCTCGGAATGGCTATGGAAATGACCTAATAGGTAGGTATGGTGGCTGTTTTGAGGAAGGTAAAAGGTGGGTTTATGGTACCGGCGAAAGTTGCGCGGTACTAGAGAGGCTAGCAACGGTGGAAGGGTGAGAGTGCGTTAATCCATGGAGTCAACATTAGTCATAAAGAACTCACATACTTATTGCAAAAATCTACAAGTCATTAAAACCAAGAACTACGCGCATGCTCCTAGGGGGATAGATTGGTAGGAAAAGACCATCGCTCGTCCCCGACCGCCACTCATAAGGAAGACAATCAAAGAAACACCTCATGCTTCAAATTTGTTACAGAACGGTTACCATACGTGTAAACTACGGGACTTGCAAACCTCAACACAAGTATTTATCAAATTCACAACTACTCACTAGCATGACTCTAATATTACCATCCTCATATCTCAAAACAATCATAAGGAATCAAACTTCACATAGTATTCAATGCACTTTATATCAAAGTTTTTTATTATATCCCTCTTGGATGCCCATCATATTAGGACTAAATTCATAACCTAAGAAAATTACCATTCTGTTCTAAAATACTCTCAAAATAATATAGGTGAAGCATGAGAGATCAATAATTTCTATAAAATAAAACCACCGTCGTGCTCTAAAAGATATAATTGAAGTACTAGAGCAAACGACAAACTACTCCGAAAGATATAAGTGAAGATAAATGAGTAGTCGAATAATTATGCAACTTTGTGAAGACTCTCTAACATTTAAGAATTTCAGGTCTTGGTATTTTATTCAAACAGCAAGCAAAATAAAATAAAATAAAATGACTCTCCAAGCAAAACACATATCATGTGGTGAATAAAAATATAGCTCCAAGTAAGGTTACCGATGAATGAAGACAAAAGAGGGGATGCCTTCCAGGGCATCCCCAAGCTTAGGCTCTTGGTTGTCCTTTAATATTACATTGGGGTGCCTGAGGCATCCCCAAGCTTAGGCTCTTGCCACTCTTTATTCCGTAGTCCATCGAATCTTTACCCAAAACATGAAAACTTCACAACACAAAACTTAACAGAAAACTCGTAAGCTCCGTTAGTATAAGAAAATAAATCACCACTTTTGGTACTGTGTGAAATCATTCTTTATTTATATTGGTGTAATATCTACTGTATTCCAACTTCTCTATGGTTCATACCCTCCGATACTACTCATAGATTCATCAAAATAAGCAAACAACACATAGAAAATAGAATCTATCAAAAACAGAACAGTCTGTAGTAATCTGGAGATTTCGAATACTTCTGTAATTCCAAAAATTCTGAAAAATTAGGACGACCAGGATAAAAAGTATATTGATCTATTGCAGTTGGAATTGGTATTTTATCGCTCTCTGGTAAAAGATGATAATTATTTTCGTGATCATATACTTTTTGTTTTTATCAGCAAGGTCAAACAACAATCACCCAAGAAGATCCTAAAGGCTCTACTTGGCACAAACACTAATTAAAACATAAAACCACATCTAACCAGAGGCTAGATAGATGATTTATTACTAAATAGGAGCAAAAGGCAAAGAACAAAAATAAAATTGGGTTGCTTCCCAACAAGCGCTGTCATTTAACGCCCCTAGCTAGGCATGATGATTTCAATGATGCTCACATAAAAGATAACAATTGAAACATAACGGGAGCATCATGAAGCATATGACAAGCACATTTAAGTCTAATCCACTTCCTATGCATAGGGATTTTGTGAGCAAACAACTTATGGGAACAAGAATCAACTAGCATAGGAAAGCAAAACAAGCATAACTTCAAGATTTTAAGCACATAGAGAGGAAACTTAATATTATTGCAATTCCTACAAGCATATATTCCTCCCTCATAATAATTTTCAGCAGCATGATGAATGAATTCAACAATATAACTATCACATAAAGCATTCTTTTGATGAGCCACAAGCATAGAATTTTTATTACTGTCCACATAAGGAAAATTCTTCTCATTCGGAATAGTGGGAGTATCATAAGAAACTCGAATACTATAAATTGTTTCCACATTAAAATAGTAATGTTCAGAAAAGGGTAATCATAATCATGGCAGGTTTTATAAATATAACCATCTCTACTTTTTATAGCATAAATGTCATCACAATAATCATCATAAGTAGCAACTTTGTTCTCATCATAATCAATTGAAACCTCTTCCAAGATAGTGGAATCATTACTAAATAAAGTCATGACCTCTCCAAATCCACTTTTATAATTATCACAATAAGATTCGACATCCTCCAAAATAGTGGGATGATTACTTCCTAAAGTTGACACTCTTCCAAACCCACTTTCATCAATATAATCATCATAAATAGGAGGCATGCTATCATCATAATAAATTTGCTCATCAAAACTTGGGAGACTAAAAATATCATCTTCATTAAAAATAGCATCCCCAAGCTTGGGACAAACATTAATTGCAGCAAATAAATTCTTAAACATGTCATTCTCATCAAACATAGCATCCCCAAGCTTGGGCCTTTGCATATCATAAGCATAATCACTCTCATCATTAATAATATGGATAGCACGAATAGTATAGCAATTATCATCATCACAATGAGTAATAGGAGCAACATCATTTGGGAGGGATACCTTTTTACCTTTGCTTCTCCGTCTTTTCCTTTTCCTCTTCACATTATGTGTGGGTTTAATCCTCTTTTTGGAGCTCCTTATTAATGAGATTGGTTGAATAGAAGGCTCCTCCTCGTTACCTGGTTCATCATAAGAAATAATAGGAAGATATTGGGAAGTCTCTTCCCTTTCATTAGTATTCTCTTCATCTTCTATTTCTTTTCTTGTCTTTATGTAATTGGCAATATAAGGATTTTCAATGCAATTCACTGCACAATACATATAAATTTCCTCTAGATCAAAATCAAGAACTTTATCAAGGACAAATTCTGGAAGATCCTTAGTTATACGTTTCATTTCTTCATAACCCACAAGCAAACTAAGTTCATTATGATGTGCAAGGGAAATCAATTCATCACAATTTTTGTACACGATTCGATCATGAAACTATTTGCATTGGATATTTAAATGACCGCGGTCATTGCAAAGTTCACAAGGATGGCTAAGAAAATTTAATTTTTCAGCACAAACATCTAGCCTTTCTTGCAACCACATTTAGTTTCTAAATACTTATGCCTCTTGCAAAATCTATCTTCCCTATTTGGTGTGTACTGGCAAACTCTATGCACTCCACAAAAATTTACATGCTTATAAGAGATATTTTCATCATGACTAGTGCAGTCATCATTAGTACTATGGATATTCAAAGAGTCCGTACGAACAACACTGCAATCATGCTCATCATCCAAAGATTTAGTGCCAAACATTTTAATGCATTCTTCTTCTAACACTTTGGCACAATTATCGGAATCCTTATTTTCACGAAAGACATTAATAAGATGAAGCATATGAGGCAACCTCAATTCCATTTTTTGTAGTTTTCTTGTATAGACTAGACTAGTGATAAAGCAAGAAACTAAAAGATTCGATTGCAAGATATAAAGATGTACCTTCAAGCGCTAACCTCCCCGGCAACGGCGCCAGAAAAGAGCTTGATGTCTACTACACAACCTTCTTCTTGTAGATGTTTTCGGGCCTCCAAGTGCAGAGGTTTGTAGGACAGTAGCAAATTTCCCTCAAGTGGATGACCTAAGGTTTATCAATCCATGGGAGGCGTAGGATGAAGATGGTCTCTCTCAAACAACCTTGCAACCAAATAACGAAGAGTCTCTTGTGTCCCCAACGCATCCAATACAATGGTAAATTGTATAGGTGCACTAGTTCGGCAAAGAGATGGTGATACAAGTGCAATATGGATGGTAGATATAGGTTTTTGTAATATAAAAACGACAAGGTAACTAATGATAAAAGTGAGCACAAACGGTATTGCAATGCTTCGAAACAAGGCCTAGGATACATACTTTTACTAGTGCAAGTTCTCTCAACAATAAGAACATAATTGGATCATATAACAATCCCTCAACATGCAACAAAGAGTCACTACAAAGTCACTAATAGCGGAGAACAAACGAAGAGATTATTGTAGGGTACGAAACCACCTCAAAGTTATCCTTTCTGATCGATCTATTCAAGAGTCCGTAGTAAAATAACACAAAGCTATTCTTTACGTTCAATCTATCCTAGAGTTCGTATTAGAATAACACCTTAAGACACACATAAACCCAAACCCTAATGTCACCTAGATATTCCAATGTCACCACAAGTATCCATGGGCATGATTATACGATATGCATCACACAATCTCAGATTCATCTATTCAAACCAACACAAAGTACTTCAAAGAGTGCCCCAAAGTTTCTACCAGAGAGTCAGGACGAAAATGTGTGCCAACCCCTATGCATAAGTTCACGAGGTCACGGAACTCGCAAGTTGATCACCAAAACATACATCAAGTGGATCACGTGAATATCCCATTGTCACCACAGATAAGCACATGCAAGACATACATCAAGTGTTCTCAAATCCTTAAAGACTCGATTCGATAAGATAACTTCAAAGGGAAAACTCAATCCATTACAAGAGAGTAGAGGGCGAGAAACATCATAAGATACAACTATAATAGCAAAGCTCGTGATACATCAAGATCGTGCCGAATCAAGAACACGAGAGAGAGAGAGAGAGAGAAAGAAAGAGAGAGAGATCAAACACATAGCTACTGGTAAATACCCTCAGCCCGAGGGTGAACTACTCTCTCGTCGTCATGGAGAGCGCCGGGATGATGAAGATGGCCACTGGTGATGGATCCCCCATCCAGCAGGGTGCCGGAACAGGGTCCCAATTGGTTTTTGGTGGCTATAGAGGCTTGCGGCAGTGGAAATCCCGATCTAGGTTATTTTCTGGAAGTTTGGGGAGATATAAGAGGCGTTGGCGTCGGGAACAAGTCAGGGGGTCCATGAGGCAGGGGCACGCCCCCACCCTCATTATGGCTGATACGTCTCCGTCGTATCGACTTTTCAAAACACTTTTGCCCTTGTTTTGGACTTTAACTTGCATGATTTGAATGGAACTAACCCGGACTGACGCTGTTTTCAGCAGAATTACCATGGTGTTATTTATGTGCAGAAACAAAAGTTCTCGGAATGACCTGAAACTTCACGGAACATCTTTTCGGAAATAAAAAAAATCCTTGCAAAAGATGAAGACCAGGGGGGCTACCACCTGTCCACGAGGGTGGGGGCGCGCGTGCCCCCTAGGGCACACCCCTACCTCGTGGGCCCCTTGGAGCTCCTCCGACCTCAACTCCAACTCTATATATATTTGGTTTCGGGCAGAAAAAAATTAGAGAGAAGAAATCATCGCGTTTTACGATACGGAGCCGCCGCCAAGCACTAATACCTCTCGGGAGGGCTGATCTGGAGTCCGTTCGGGGCTCTGGAGAGGGGAATTCGTCGCCATTGTCATCATCAACCATCCTCCATCACCAATTTCATGATGCTCACCGCCGTGCGTGAGTAATTCCATCGTAGGCTTGCTGGACGGTGATGGGTTGGATGAGATCTATCATGTAATCGAGTTTTTTTTGTCAGGGTTTGATCCCTAGTATCCACTATGTTCTGAGATTGATGTTGCTATGACTTTGCTATGCTTAATGCTTGTCACTAGGGCCCGAGTGCCATGATTTCAGATCTGAACCTATTATGTTTTCATCAATATATGAGAGTTCTTGATCCTATCTTGCAAGTCTACAGTCACCTATTATGTGTTATGATCCGTTAACCCCGAAGTGAAAATAATCGGGATACTTACCGGTGATGACCGTAGTTTGAGGAGTTCATGTATTCACTATGTCTTAATGCTTTAGTCTGGTACTCTATTAAAAGTATGCCTTAATATCCCTTAGTTTCCATTAGGACCCCGCTGCCACGGGAGGGTTGGACAAAAGATGTCATGCAAGTTCTTTTCCATAAGCATGTATGACTATATTCGGAATACATGCCTACATTACATTGATGAATCGGAGCTAGTTCTGTGTCACCCTAGGTTATGACTGTTACATGACGAACCGCATCCGGCATAATTCTCCATCACTGATCCATTGCCTACGAGCTTTCCATATACTGTTCTTCGCTTATTTACTTTTCTGTTGCTATTGCTATCATCAGTACAAAATACCAAAAACATTACTTTTGCTACCGTTACCTTTTGCTACCGCTACCACTACTATCATATTACTTTTCTACTAAACACTTTGCTGCAGATACTAAGTTTCCAGGTGTGGTTGAATTGACAACTCGGCTGCTAATACTTGAGAATATTCTTTGGGTCCCCTTGTGTCGAATCAATAAATTTGGGTTGAATACTCTACCCTCGAAAACTGTTGCGATCCCCTATACTTATGGGTTATCAAGACTATTTTCTGGCGCCGTTGCCGGGGAGCATAGCTCTATTCTTTGAGTCACTTGGGATTTATATCTGCTTATCATTATGAAGAACTTGAGAGAAACAAAAACCAAGATTTATCCCTCAACTACGAGGGGAGGTAAGGAACTGCCATCTAGCTCTGCACTTAATTCACCTTCTGTTTTGAGTAAGCTTGCAACACCTAAACCTGCTTCTGCTATTCGTTCTGATATGTCGCATATTATTGATGATGCCACTTCTGCTATGCATGATACTTATGATGAAACTACTTCTATGCTTGATACTTGTGACGCCCCCGATTTAATCGTACACTACTCATACACGCAAACATGTACGATCAAGATCAGGGACTCACGGGAAGATATCACAACACGACTCTACAAATAAAATAAGTCATACAAGCATCATATTACAAGCCAAGGGCCTCGAGGGCTCGAATACATGAGCTCGATCATAGACGAGTCAGCGGAAGCAACAATATCTGAGTACAGACATAAGTTAAACAAGGTTGCCTTAAGAAGGCTAGCACAAACTGGGATACGGATCGAAAGAGGCGCAGGCCTCCTGCCTGGGATCCTCCTAACTACTCCTGGTCGTCGTCAGCGGGCATCACGTAGTAGTAGGCACCTCCGGTGTAGTAGGAGTCGTCGTCGACGGTGGCGTCTGGCTCCTGGGCTCCAACATCTGGTTGCGACAACCAGGAAGAAAGGAAAGGGGGGAAAAGGGGGAGAAAGCAACCGTGAGTACTCATCCAAAGTACTCGCAAGCAAGGAGCTACACTACATATGTATGCATTGGTATCAACTGGAATAAGGCTATTATATGTGGGCTGGACTGCAGAAAGCCGGAATAAGAGGGGGATAGCTAGTCCTTTCGAAGACTACGCTTCTGGCAGCCTCCGTCTTGCAGCATGTAGAAGAGAGTAGACTGAAGTCCTCCAAGCAGCATCGTATAGCATAATCCTAACCGATGATCCTCCCCTCGTCGCCCTGTGAGAGAGCGACCACCGGTTGTATCTGGCACTTGGAAGGGTGTGTTTTATTAAGTATCCGGTTCTAGTTGTCATAAGGTCAAGGTACAACTCCAAATCGTCCTGTTACCGAAGATCACGGCTATTCGAATAGATTAACTTCCCTGCAGGGGTGCACCACATACCCCAACACGCTCGATCCCATTTGGCCGGACACACTTTCCTGGGTCATGCCCGGCCTCGGAAGATCAACACGTCGCAGCCCCACCTAGACCAACAGAGAGGTCAGCACGCCGGTCTAAACCTAAGCGCCCAGGGGTCTGGGCCCATCGCCCTTAGCACACCTGCACGTTGCGTGGGCGGCCGGAAGCAGACCTAGCCTAGTGGCGTTCCATTCCAATCCAGCGCGCGCCGCTCCATCGCTGACGTCAAGAAGGCTTCGGCTGATACCACGACGCCGGGATACCCATAACTACTCCCGCGTAGATGGTTAGTGCGTATAGACCAAATGGCCAGACTCAGATCAAATACCCAGATCTCGTTAAGCGTGTTAAGTATCCGCGAACGTCGACCAGGGCCAGGCCCACCTCTCTCCTAGGTGGTCGGAACCTGCCCTGCCGCTCCGCCTCAAAACTCCACTCGCGGGTGCTCCTCAAGCCGACCCGTCTTTAGTCACCACATGTATCATGTATAAAGCATATAGTATATACCCGTGATCAACTCCCGAGTGATCACGGCCCGATAGTATAGCATGGCAGACGGACAAGGATGTAGGGCCACTGATGAAAATACTAGCATCCTATACTAAGCATTAGGATTGCAGGTAAAGGTAACAACAGTAGTAGCAAGGACAGGCTATGCATCAATATAGGATTAACGGGAAGCAGTAACATGCTACACTACTCTAATGCAAGCAGTATAGAGAAGAGTAGGCGATATCTGGTGATCAAAGGGGGGGGGCTTGCCTGGTTGCTCTGGCAAGAGAGAGGGATCGTCAACTCCGTAGTCGTACTGGGTAGCAGCGGCGTCGGTCCCGGTGTCTAGCGAGAGAAGAGGGGGGAGAAACAATAAATATTTAAGCGAACAGATGCATAGCGATGCATGACATGACAAGTATCGGTGCTAGGGGTGCCCTATCGCGGTATGAGGTGATACCGGTGAAGGGGGGAAAACATCCGGGAAAGTATCCCCGGTGTTTCGCGTTTTCGGACAGATGAAACAGAGGGGGAAAGTTGCGTGTTCGCTATGCTAGGGATGCGTGGCGGATAAACGGGCTGCGTATTCAAATTCGTCTCGTCGTTCTGAGCAACTTTCATGTACAAAGTTTTTCCATCTGAGCTACGGTTTATTTTATATTAATTTTAAAAGATTTAATCATTTTTAGAATTTATTTAATTATTTAACTCTAACATTATCCAGAATAGTGTATGCTGATGTCAGCATGACGTCAGCAGTCAACGTTGACCGTTGACCTGGTCAACCTACTGTGTGGGTCCAGTGGGACCCACCTGTCATTCACTGTTTAGTTAATAATCAGTAGTTCACTAGGTTAATTAGTCATTAGGGTTAATTATACTTAATTAGTTAAATTAATCATAGTTAATTAAATTAATTATTTAATTAATTAATTTTAATATTAATATTATTAATATATATATTTTTTTTATCTCTTTTTTTTAACAGAAACGTTCTGTGGGGGCTAGGCCCCACACGTCATTGGCCTAGGGGGGCCTTGCGGGCGTTGGGTGCAGGCCGCGGGCGCCACCTGTTAACGGGCGAACTCGGGCGGCCGCTGCAGGCGCGCGGGCCAGCACCGGCGAGGCGGGCTGGGCGCCGGCTGCAGGCGAGAGGGGAGGCGGGCCACGGCAGGGCGTGGCCGGCGGCGCTGCAGCGTCCACGGCGCCGGACCGGGAAGGCGCGGGCGTCGGCGCCCGATGCGGCCAGCGAGAGGGGAGGAAGAAGGGGGGGGCGGCGCGTGGCTCGTGGCCGCGGCCAGAGCAGCGACGCGACGGGCCGTGAGGAGGCCGGAGTGGCGCCGGGCAGGGGACGGTGACAAACGCGGCGGAGGCTGCGAGGGGAGCGGTGGCCGGAGTTCCGGGTGGTGGGGAGGACATGCAGGAGCTCGTATCCGAGCTCGGGAAGGCACAGGGGGGGGGTGGCGGAGCTCACAGCGATGCTGTAGGGACGGACAGCGGGCTCGGGGTGGTCCGACGAGGTAGATCGACGACGGGGGCGAGGTGGCAGCGACGGCGAATGGCGTCGGGTCGACGACGAGGCGAGGCGGCGGCTTCAGCTGGGCGCCGCGCGAGGGAGAGGAGGGGCGAGGAGTCCGGGAGGGGCGGCGCCGACGCCGGCTTGCATCGGGCGCAGGGGTGAGGCGGCGGGGCCGAGGCGCCGTCTCCCTCCATCTAGATCGGGGAGGGGCGAGGGAGACGCGCGGGCGAGGTTGAGGCGGAGGGCGGCGAATGGCGAGGCGGAGATGAGGAGGGCGGCAGCAGGGCGGCGCCGGCGACGGGCGCCGTCGTCGAGGTCGCGGGCGGGGCGGGATCGGGGCGAT
This sequence comes from Triticum urartu, assembly GCF_003073215.2. Classification (NCBI taxonomy): domain Eukaryota; kingdom Viridiplantae; phylum Streptophyta; class Magnoliopsida; order Poales; family Poaceae; genus Triticum; species Triticum urartu. The sequence goes on along the minus strand of NC_053023.1, from coordinate 640,614,829 downwards.
CCCGATTCAGATCGAGGAGGAGCGGGCGGCGTGGGGATCGAGCGAGTGGGGGGACGGGGGTGGTTAGGGTTCGGTCGACGGGGGGTTAAGGGGAGTGGGGTGGGCCGGCCTGGTGGCCCTATGGCCTGCTGGGCCATGGTCCAGCGGGGGGATCTTCTATTTCTTTTTTGTTTAACTGTTTATAACATTTTTCTTTTACGGTTTTAATTCATACTATTTTTGTTTTATGAAATATAATTCTAGCACCTAAATTAGTGGTAGTAATTATATTACTGCCACAATTATCCTTTTATTTATTAAAAGTAGTTTTCAATAATTTAATCATTTAAGTGACGATTAAATAAATAATTTAGCTATTGTTTCTATCATTTAGTGCATCTAAGCATTTTATAAAATTTTGGGTTCACCACCCTGATCATATATGATTTATTTGCTACACTTTGAACATTTTAGATTTGACTTTAGAAAACTTTTATCGTTTAACTTTATTTTAAGTTAGAATTCGAAAGGGACGTGATACACCGCAAGATTAAAAATAGTAACCATGGTGACGTGGCATCATTATCGTGAGATTACTGTAGCCTAATTATCCGGACGTCAGAATTCGCCTCCACTACAAGAAATCTCGTCCCGAGATTTAGGAGGGGACTAAGGGAAAGATGTGGCTACGAAATTCTATCGAGTCTTCTCGGTCTTGGTTGCTCTTCTCGAAGAGGTTGATCCACTACGCTGATGTCTTCATTCCCCTGCTCCGGGTCATCATGATGAAGCCGGCATCCTTTTCTTCAAGATCTCCATCGTCCTTATGGAAAAGATAAGGGAGGGAGACTCGGGAAGGACGGAGCTCAACACAAGCTAGGTACCTGGGGGCTATCTCAGTGAACAAGGCATAGAGGCATCTCTTGAGATGAAATTCAAGAGATTCATCAAGAGCAAGGCAAGAAGGTGCACTAAGAAATTTCAAGCGGATAGGCAATCGTTTGTTGCCTGAAATAGAGTGTGAAAGGTGTTCAGAGCAATGAACAAGAATGTTGCATCCAATACCGGAATGAAATATGGCAGGGAAGTTAGGTCGTGAATTACATACGAAACCAAGCGCGAGGAATAGCTTTGGAAACCGGGGGTGTACATGAGAGTCAGGGTTCGATCTTGTGGAACTGTGGGTTATGGGCCCACCATGTGGGATAAAAGTAGGAGGGGTGACATCTTGCATGGTCACGATAGCAAGGCATGTCAGAGGCTAGTCTGTCAGTTATGTCGGCAACAACATCGATACCAAGGGCGAGGGACGAAGAGAACCATTCTCCTGCTCGTTGAACGAGGCGGACCAATAGGCAAAGTTCTCGTCCATCGGTGGTTACCGGGATGCTATCAACAATGGTAACACGGTCTTACTGACAGAGTTGTACAACGAGGTGATTATCACTGCTCAGTTAAATCAGATTACAAGAAAGCTTAACAAGACAATGGAAGGGAAAATGTGATTATCAGGTTTAACAGAAGAAAGGAAAGGAAAATGTGTTTTAAACACATAATTCAGGGATATATCCTTCCCAAGGACAAGCAGAGCATGATATCCGTGGCAGGATATCATGTAGAAAACCCATTAAGTAAGGGGAGAGAAATTTCATGACATTACCCATACAACGGTGTTTGGATAATGGTTAAAGAAAACTTAGCATTGCGCTTTCAATGCTCTTATTGAAAATCGGAGTACCACAGACATGCTTCGAGATAGCGTTGGCGTGGTATTCAAGTAAGGTCAGACTTAGGATGCATAAAGGATTCATCAGGAACAACTTGTAGAATAAGTCTTATGATTTCCTCAAGGAAGAATCGCTAAGCTAGCTAAAAAGGGAACTGTAACAATAGGTCCTCTGGCCAGGGGTGATAGGCATGACCTCACCTTACCGGTATATAAGGACCAATGTTATAACTCTTGGAAATAAGTCCTAACCATCATATCTGACCGAGATTCAGATCTGATTGGTGTCAGGATAACTCAGACTCAGGATGCCTGAGAAGAAAGGTGCAACACAAATTGCCGAGATGACATTGTAAGATTCTCGGGAATTGAACTATGGAAGCGAGTTCCGAAACAAGAGTTCATCATTAAATCAAGGAGATAATGAGGAGGTGGCTGATGAACTCAGCGACAATTCAAAGAGTTTTCCAAAAGATGGATTTCCACAATTAAGTGAACAAGGAGATAACCTTAGTCAAATCAAATGACTTAATGATGTATGCTGGAGGGAACCATACACAATTAAACATTGGTTGAAAGGTGCACCCGAAATATGGGTTGGGTTGCACGACCAACGTCGGAATGGCGATTGGGCAACCAACACACCAAATTGGAATCATTGTCCAATAACTCTGAAGCAATAGGGTTGCTAGTGATATTAGATTTGCACAACGGAGTTCACTCAACACGGGGACCAAGTAAGGAATGGTGATGGCGAGAAGCATCACTGTATCACGAATTCTTAAGAGGTGGTGAAATTCTCACAACATTGATGACATAATAGAAGGTAATGTTCCAAGGTAAAGAAAACCAATTGCTGGATAGCAAGGAACTGAAGGTATAACACCAAACACGAACACGCTTTGTGTTGGTGGGAAGGCAATAAATGGTCGATGATAACACAAATCATCGAGGGCAAGGATGGTATTTCTCGTCATGAATTCGATTGGTATCCTGGAAAGAGTTAAAATTATGATGATGATCACAACAAATTTTGCCGAGAGGCTCCATGAGGATGCAATCGCTTGGCGATGACATCAAGCCAAGGGAATGGTGAAGCAAAAGGTTATTATAACCATAGATAAGATGCCATCTCAGAATTCAGAGTTGTCTCTCAAGACAACCAATATGATGGTGAAAGTTCGATGTAAGCTTAGAGCATTGTCGGGATTGTGTCTCGAGGATGAAGGACATAGGTAGAATGGTCAAGCAGTCAGCCTGACGATGATGATGTGGTCAATCAGCTGGGAATGACACGATCGAGTACAAACTCGTATGCATTGAAGGTTACTAAGAGTTGTTGAATCGCAGTGCGGACTCGATTCAGTTATCGATGTCTTTGAGTGTTAAATTACTCAGAGCTCATGAAAAATTTGAATCAATGAGAATGTAGCACTTGATGAAGAACTCATAAGAGGTTATGCAGTTCCGTGATAATCTTGAGATACTAGGGGGTAATACTCGACGACAAATGAAAGTAGAGGTTGGTCTGGGGTATTACTTCCGCAGAAGACAAGTGCTTAAACTTGCACGAGAAATTGTATTTAAAGAAGAACATGGTCGGAACCACGTTTGCAAAAGGCCAGATCCCAGATACAAGATGAACTTATACCAAAGGAATAATTAATTAAGAGAAGCTTTAATGATAAGATCTACATCGTGTCCATGGGCATGAACGCAAGGTTCAAGGTCGACTCCCACTTCTTCAATGCATAACTTTTCATTCACCTCTCGTATTTCAAAAATGACATTACTTGTTGAAAGTTTTTACCTGGTGCAATACCATATAAGTATGACCCGTGAAATCTTTTGGGTTCACACAGTTTTAGAGCAGGTATGGTTCAACCCATAGGGGCATCTTAGAACATATACCACAAGCTTTGAGAGTAAATATTACCAGCTCGAAAGCAGAGCATGGTTGGCAAAAGGAGAGGATACAAATTACCAAAGGCATTATGTATCGGAGAAAGAACTCACAAGGTGATTAATTATGAAGGACATTGTCGGATAATAATCCAACAGTGGATATGGTGATCCACAATGGAGCTGATGTGAGTATCGATACCCAATCAGAGGAAGAAAGAATGCAAATGCATCGTTTTACAGAACATCTGAATAATTCAACGTTTAAATAACAAAGGAATTATGATTTTCAAATCAAGGGATCAGGAGCAAACGCTCTGATCAAGGACGGACAAGTTGAATAGACTTAGGGGTACAATCGATGGCAATCTGATTGGCCGAGGACCAGCTCACGTTTTAAATGACATCTGAGCTGGAAGGATGAATTCTATGATCTGAGTGAGGATTGCGAGAATTCGCAACATATTGAGTCAATGGACTCAAAATGATATTGACAAAGGTTGCCAAAAGATTACTATACTTATGGGATTAACCATAATGCAAGCAAGCAAGAATTTCAGGAGCAATAGGTTGCTCAGGATTTTCGGAAGACCGAATGGTATTTCGAAGAATTTTGTGAACTGCATGAATATCTGGGGATGAGCGGATACTCGATAAGTGCGAGAATTATCCGTTTGGGTATTCAGGTGACAATGAACAGCAAGGCACTAAGCTCAAAGGATTATCGAAACAACGACGAGTATTTCGGGGTATCTTGTAATAACAAGACCAACTGGGGATGAATGTACGAATGACAACTGCAAGTAGTTATCATAAGGGTTGACGGTAGAAGAGAAATTGTAAATGCGATGAACACAAGTTCTCGGGTTAATAGCGGAGAATATCTTCAGGGTCTTCTGGTGCAGCAGACGATCCTCAATAACAAGGGGCTCTCCGGGTGAAAGTGATAACGAGATCTTAATGTTAGATTTAGCAAAATCATTTAAACCCGAATAGAAGAGAGGTCGGAGTCCCAGAGTATAGGTCGAGGAATAAAAGATACTACTACCACCCAATGGCGACGTGGGCCCATGGGCCACACAGCCATGTTAGTAAAATAGTTTTCATCGACTAGACTCAACTTCGGCCAAGGAGTTGCAGTCGGCTCTCATACCAACTTAGTGACGCCCCCGATTTAATCGTACACTAATCATACACGCAAACGTGTACGATCAAGATCAGGGACTCACGGGAAGATATCACAACACAACTCTACAAATAAAATAAGTCATACAAGCATCATATTACAAGCCAGGGGCCTCGAGGGCTCGAATACAAGAGCTCGATCATAGACGAGTCAGCGGAAGCAACAATATCTGAGTACAGACATAAGTTAAACAAGTTGCCTTAAGAAGGCTAGCACAAACTGGGATACAGGATCGAAAGAGGCGCAGGCCTCCTGCCTGGGATCCTCCTAACTACTCCTGGTCGTCGTCAGCGGGCATCACGTAGTAGTAGGCACCTCCGGTGTAGTAGGAGTCGTCGTCGACGGTGGCGTCTGGCTCCTGGGCTCCAACATCTGGTTGCGACAACCAGGTAAGAAGGGATAGGAGGAAAGAGGGAGAAGCAACCGTGAGTACTCATCCAAAGTACTCGCAAGCAAGGAGCTACACTACATATGTATGCATTGGTATCAACTGAAATAAGGCTATTATATGTGGACTGAACTGCAGAAAGCCGGAATAAGGGGGAATAGCTAGTCCTTTCGAAGACTACGCTTCTGTCAGCCTCCGTCTTGCATCATGTAGAAGAGAGTAGACTGAAGTCCTCCAAGTAGCATCGCATAGCATAATCCTAACCGATGATCCTCTCCTCGTCGCCCTGTGAGAGAGCGATCACCGGTTGTATCTGGCACTTGGAAGGGTGTGTTTTATTAAGTATCCGGTTCTAGTTGTCATAAGGTCAAGGTACAACTCCAAGTCGTCCTGTTACCGAAGATCACGGCTATTCGAATAGATTAACTTCCCTGCAGGGGTGCACCACATACCCCAACACGCTCGATCCCATTTGGCCGGACACACTTTCCTGGGTCATGCCCGGCCTCGGAAGATCAACACGTCGCAGCCCCACCTAGACCAACAGAGAGGTCAGCACGCCGGTCTAAACCTAAGCGCCCAGGGGTCTGGGCCCATCGCCCTTAGCACACCTGCACGTTGCGTGGGCGGCCGGAAGCAGACCTAGCCTAGTGGCGTTCCAGTCCAATCCGCGCGCGCCGCTCCGTCGCTGACGTCAAGAAGGCTTCGGCTGATACCACGACGCCGGGATACCCATAACTACTCCCGCGTAGATGGTTAGTGCGTATAGACCAAATGGCCAGACTCAGATCAAATACCCAGATCTCGTTAAGCGTGTTAAGTATCCGCGAACGCGACCAGGGCCAGGCCCACCTCTCTCCTAGGTGGTCGGAACCTGCCCTGCCGCTCCGCCTCAAAACTCCACTCGCGGGTGCTCCTCAAGCCGACCCGTCTTTAGTCACACATGTATCATGTATAAAGTATATAGTATATACCCGTGATCAACTCCCGAGTGATCACGACCTGATAGTATAGCACGGCAGACGGACAAGGATGTAGGTCCACTGATGATAAACTAGCATCCTATACTAAGCATTAGGATTGCAGGTAGAGGTAATAACAGTAGTAGCAAGGACAGGCTATGCATCAGTATAGGATTAACGGGAAGCAGTAACATGCTACACTACTCTAATGCAAGCAGTATAGAGAAGAGTAGGCGATATCTGGTGATCAAAGGGGGGGCTTGCCTGGTTGCTCTGGCAGGGGTCGTCAACACCGTAGTCGTACTGGGTAGCAGCGGCGTCGGTCTAGGTGTCTAGCGAGAGAAGAGGGGGAAGAAACAATAAATATAATGCAAACAAATGCATGACGATGCATGACATGACAAGTATCGGTGCTAGGGGTGCCCTATCGCGGTATGAGGTGATACCGGTGAAGGGGGGGAAACATCTGGGAAAGTATCCCCGGTGTTTTGCGTTTTCGAACAGACGAAACAGAGGGGGAAAGTTGCATGTTCGCTATGTTAGGGATGCGTGGCGGATAAACGGGCTGCGTATTCAAATTCGTCTCGTCGTTCTGAGCAACTTTCATGTACAAAGTTTTTCCATCTGAGCTACGGTTTATTTTATATTAATTTTAAAAGATTTAAATCATTTTTAGAATTTATTTAATTATTTAACTCTAACATTATCCAGAATAGTGTATGCTGACGTCAGCATGACGTCAGCAGTCAACGTTGACCGTTGACCTGGTCAACCTACTGTGTGGGTCCAGTGGGACCCACCTGTCATTCACTGTTTAGTTAATAATCAGTAGTTCACTAGGTTAATTAGTCATTAGGTTAATTATACTTAATTAGTTAAATTAATCATAGTTAATTAAATTAATTATTTAATTAATTAATTTTAATATTAATATTATTAATATATATATTTTTTTTATCTCTTTTTTTTAACAGAAACGTTCTGTGGGGGCTAGGCCCCACACGTCATTGGCCTAGGGGGGCCTTGCGGGCGTTGGGTGCAGGCCGCGGGCGCCACCCGTTAACGGGCGAACTCGGGCGGCCGCGGCAGGCGCGCGGCAGCACCGGCGAGGCGGGCTGGGCGCCGGCTGCAGGCGAGAGGGGAGGCGGGCCACGGCAGGGCGTGGCCGGCGGCGCGGCAGCGTCCACGGCGCCGGACCGGGAAGGCGCGGGCGTCGGCGCCCGATGCGGCCAGCGAGAGGGGAGGAAGAAGGGGGGCCGGCGCGTGGCTCGTGGCCGCGGCCGGAGCAGCGACGCGACGGGCCGTGAGGAGGCCGGAGTGGCGCCGGGCAGGGGACGGCGACAAGCGCGGCGGAGGCGGCGAGGGGAGCGGTGGCCGGAGTTACGGGTGGTGGGGAGGACATGCAGGAGCTCGTATCCGAGCTCGGGAAGGCACAGGGGGGGTGGCGGAGCTCACAGCGATGTGTAGGGACGGACAGCGGGCTCGGGGTGGTCCGACGAGGTAGATCGACGACGGGGGCGAGGTGGCAGCGACGGCGAATGGCGTCGGGTCGACGACGAGGCGAGGCGGCGGCTTCAGCTGGGCGCCGCGCGAGGGAGAGGAGGGGCGAGGAGTCCGGGAGGGGCGGCGCCGACGCCGGCTTGCATCGGGCGCAGGGGTGAGGCGGCGGGGCCGAGGCGCCGTCTCCCTCCATCTAGATCGGGGAGGGGCGAGGGAGACGCGCGGGGGAGGTTGAGGCGGAGGGCGGTGAATGGCGAGGCGGAGATGAGGAGGGCGGCAGCAGGGCGGCGCCGGCGACGGGCGCCGTCGTCGAGGTCGCGGGCGGGGCGGGATCGGGGCGATCCCGATTCAGATCGAGGAGGAGCGGGCGGCGTGGGGATCGAGCGAGTGGGGACGGGGGTGGTTAGGGTTCGGTCGACGGGGGTTAAGGGGAGTGGGGTGGGCCGGCCTGGTGGCCCTATGGCCTGCTGGGCCATGGTCCAGCGGGGGGGGGGTCTTCTATTTTTTTTTGTTTAACTGTTTATAACATTTTTCTTTTACGGTTTTAATTCATACTATTTTTGTTTTATGAAATATAATTCTAGCACCTAAATTAGTGGTAGTAATTATATTACTGCCACAATTATCCTTTTATTTATTAAAAGTAGTTTTCAATAATTTAATCATTTAAGTGACGATTAAATAAATAATTTAGCTATTGTTTCTATCATTTAGTGCATCTAAGCATTTTATAAAATTTTGGGTTCACCACCCTGATCATATATGATTTATTTGCTACACTTTGAACATTTTAGATTTGACTTTAGAAAACTTTTATCGTTTAACTTTATTTTAAGTTAGAATTCGAAAGGGACGTGATACACCGCAAGATTAAAAATAGTAACCATGGTGACGTGGCATCATTATCGTGAGATTACTGTAGCCTAATTATCCGGACGTCACAATACTACTGTGCCACTTGGTGAATTTCTTGATGAACAACTTGCTAGGGTTAGAGAGAATGAAAATATTGAATCTGATAATATTGATGAAAGTGATGATGAAGACTCACCTGTTATTCCTGAGGGTTATGTTTTTGAAAAAGAAGCTGCTTTAGCTATTTTAGCTTGCAAAGATAGATATGAACTCAAGAGGTTATTAGCCAAATGGAAGCAGCAATCTCTTAATGCTAGGATGAAACCTGACCCTGCTTTTGCTACTTCACCTATCTTTGTTACTGATAAGGAGTATGAATTCTCTGTTGATACTGATATAATTACTTTGGTTGAATCTGATCCTTTTCATGGCTATGAATCTGAAACTATTGTGGCACATCTTACTAAATTAAATGATATAGCCACCCTGTTCACTAATGATGAGAGAACTCGTTACTTTTATATCCTTAAAATATTTCCGTTCTCATTAAAGGGTGATGCTAAGATATGTTTTAATTCTCTTGATCCTGGTTGTGTGCGTAGTCCCCAGGATATGATTTATTACTTCTCTGCTAAATATTTCCCTGCTCATAAGAAACAAGCTGCCTTAAGGGATATATATAATTTTGTGCAAATTGAAGAAGAGAGTCTCCCACAATCTTGGGGGAGGCTTCTCCAATTACTTAATGCTTTGCCTGATCATCCTCTCAAGAAAAATGAAATACTTGATATCTTTTATAATGGACTAACGATGCTTCCAGAGATTACCTGGATAGTTGTGCTGGTTCTGTTTTCAGGGAAAGAACACCGAATGAAGCTGAAATTCTATTGAATAATGTGTTGACAAATGAAAATAATTGGACACTTCCTGAGCCAGTTCCTGAGCCTATTCCTAAACCAACTCCGAAGAAGAGAGGTGTTCTATTTCTCAGTCCTGAAGATATGCAAGAGGCAAAGAAATCTATGAAAGAAAAGGGTATTAAAGATGAAGATGTTAAGAATTAGCTCCTATTGAAGAAATACACGGTCTTAATTTACCGCCTATTGAAGAAACATATGATCTTAATCCATTACCTATTGAAGAAACTCATGGTCTTGATAACCCGACACAGGTAGTAAAGGTAAATTCTCTCTATAGATATGATAAAGCTAAAATCCCATTCACTAAGTTTGCTAGCCCATGCTTAGATGAGTTTGATAAATTTATGGCTAAGCAAGAAGATTTTAATGCTTATTTTGGTAGACAATTGAAATACAACTCCAATATGCTTGAACACTTGGGTGATTATATGGCTAATGTCAAAGGTGAACTTAAACTTATTAGTAAACATGCTTCTATGGTTACTACTCAAGTAGAACAAGTACTTAAAGCTCAAAATGATTTGCTCAATGAATTGAATAGTAAGAATAATGATTATGCTGTTAGAGTGGCTACTAGAACCGGTAGAATGACTCAGGAACCTTTGTATTCTGAAGGCCACCCTAAGAGAATTGAGCAAGATTCTCAGAGAAATAATATAGATGCACCTAGTCCTTCTAAAAGGAAGAAAAAGAAAAATGATAGGACTTTGCATGCTTCTAGTGAACCTATTGCTGAAACACCTGAGAATCCAAATGATATTTCTATTTCTGATGCTGAAACACAATCTGGTAATGAACCTGAAACTAGTGATAATGTTAATGATAATGTTCATGATGATGCTCAACCTAGTAATGATAATGATATAGAAATTGAACCTGCTCTTGATCTTGATAACCCACAATCAAAGAATCAATGTGATGATAATAAAGACTTTGTTGCTAGGAACCATGGTAAGGAAAGAGAGCCTTGGGTTCAGAAACCCATGCCTTTTCCTCCCAAACCATCCAAGAAAAAGGATGATGAGGATTTTGAGCGCTTTGCTGAAATGATTAGACCTATCTTTTTGCGTATCCAATTAACTGATATGCTCAAAATGAATCCTTATGCTAAGTATATGAAAGATATTGTTACAAATAAAAGAAAGATACCGGAAGATGAAATTTCCACCATGCTTGCTAATTATACTTTTAAGGGTGGAATACCAAAGAAACTTTGAGATTCAGGAGTACCCACTATACCATGCTCCATTAAAAGAAACTATGTTAAAACTGCTTTATGTGATCTTGGAGTCGGTGTTAGTGTTATGCCTCTCTCTTTATTTCGTAGACTTGATTTGAATAAGTTGACACCTACTGAAATATCTTTGCAAATAGCTGATAAATCAACTGCTATACTTGTCGGTATTTGTGAGGATGTGCCTGTTGTAGTTGCAAACATTACTATTTTAACGGACTTTGTTATTCTTGATATTCCCGAGGACGATAGTATGTCTATTATTCTTGGAAGACCCTTTTTGAATACTGCAGGGGCTGTTATTGATTACACTAAAGGCAATGTCACTTTTCATGTTAATGGTAATGAGCATACGGTACACTTTCCGAGGAAACAACCTCAAGTTCATAGTATCAACTCTATTGGAAAAATTCCATCGATTATATTTGGAGGTTTTGAATTTCCTCTTCCTACTGTCAAGAAGAAATATGATATTCTTATTATTGGTGATGTACATATCCCCGTTGAGGGTCAGGGGCGCGCCCTACCCCCCTGGGCGCTCCCCTTGCCTTGTGGGCCCACGGTGGCCCTCCTCCACTGATCCTTTCACCCACACACTCCTTCTTCCTCCCACAAACACGAATATCTAGCTCAAATCCGAGTCCAAGATCATTTTGCTGCCATTTTCGATCTCCTTGCTCAAAGCACCTCTCACAAAACTGCTTGGGGAGATTGTTCCTTGGTATGTGACTCCTCCATTGGTCCAATTAGTTTTTGTTCTAGTGCTTTATTCATTGCAAATTTTTGCTGCTTAGGTGACCCTATTATTGAGCTTGCATGTCAAATTTATATGGTCAAAAGTAGTTTTGATGCATGATATAGGCTCTAGGCACTTGTAGGAGTAGTTGCTATCAATATTATTGAGTTTGGTTCACTTTTGTTTTGAAGTTACTAAAAATTTCAGAAATATTTCAGAGGAAGAAATATGCTTAGGAAAATGTACAAGGTGGCTCTTCAAGGAAACAAGAGCCCAGGCTTGCAATGCGTGATGCTGATGATGAGCCACCAAGAAACGCTCTAGTGCGTCATTGTGAATGGCCTTCGGAAAACTTTATGAATCGAGCGCGAATTAAGGAAGAATTTAACACATATTTGCATAACGCTGATCTTGTGAGCTTCGAGGAAGAGAAGTGCAGCCAGTATCACTATCTCACTAGTTCTTTTGTGAGGAGGTTTGAATTTTCATCTTCACGTAATTCTCCAACTGTCCTGTTTGATCTTTATGAAAATTCTTACACTATGGACTTAGAGGATTTTACCACTGCTTGCAAACTTCCACAGTGGGGTAGTGTCAGGGAACCCCGCAAATCTGAATTTAGAGATTTTCTTGCTAGTATAACTGTGGGGGAATCTAGAGATATAACACAAGCTACCATAGGGAGCATTCATTTTCCTGCTATACATTATTTTGCTCTCTTCATAGGTAGATGCATTAACGGTAAAGATGAAGCATGTCACATGTGTGTCCCTGACCTCAATATTCTTAGGAGTGCTGTGCTGGGAGATAAATCTTATAATTTGGGAGCCATTGTTGCACGTAGGTTGCATGTGAATAGATGTAATGGAGATTTCTTTGGTGGAATTTATGCAACCTGCTTAGCTAATTTTCTTGGTGTAACTATACGTAATGATGATATTGAATTACCTCCTGCTTACCTAGACTTTAATGCTATGGTTCACCACTAGTTTGTCGAGAGGAATGAATCACCTCTCCAGTATCGTTTAATCTTTGACAAACGTCGTGTTGTCCGTATTACTCTCCCTGCTCCTGCCTTCTTTGATTATCAGGCAAAAGGAAGATATTTTATTACTAGAGAGGAGGCAGATGAGTACGAGAGGAGGGCGGAGGCCGCTCGTCGCCACGCTGAAGCTCAGGAGGCGATAGCCGCTGCATCCCAGTACGACCCCAACTATTACTATGGATATCAGCCAGGCCAACCATGGCCATACACCAACTTAGGCCAAAAGCCTAAGCTTGGGGGAGTATGTATTTCTCACCGACATTATATTCATGTTCACACACTCATTGCTAGGTCTCGGTGCTCATACTTTTTCATTTTATCATCCATGCTAGTTTATTTCCCTTTTTATGCTTTCTTCTTGTGTGTTTAATAAACCTTAAGAAAAACCAAAAAAAAAATTAGTTGTAGCTTTTAATTAGTTTACTTTCCATGCTTGTAGTAGTAATTAAAAAGAAAACCCAAAAATATTTCCTGTTCTTCTTTTGCTTGTTGGGAGCTTTCCCGTGTAAATAGTTTTATTTCTTTTCTTTTCTTTGGGGTCGATAGGAGAAGACCATAATTAAATTGTTGAAGTAGCTCTTATATGCATTATTGTTGATCTGACAAAAGAGCCCATATTGCCTTGTCTTCTCCTGTTTATTGAATGCTTGCAGTTTCCAGCTTAGTCCAATGCACGTGCACTATTATTATTATCCACATCGTTCGGTCGTGCAAGTGAAAAGCAATTATGACGATATATGATGGACTGACTGAGATGAGAAAAGCTGGTATGAACTCGACCTCTCTTGTTTTTGTAAATATGATTAGTTCATCGTTCCTGATTCAGCCTATTATGAGTAAACATGTTTGCTATGACAACTAGAGATCATAGTTTCTTGTGCCATGCTTGATTAGCTAGGAGCTTATAATGGTTTACCTTGCGTGCCGACATGCTATTAAAATGGTTGTGATGTGGTATGATAGGGTGGTATCCTCCTCTGAATGATTTAAGTGACTTGACTTGGCGCATGTTCACGCATGTAGTTGAAACAAAATCAACATAGCCTTCACGATATTTATGTTCATGGTGGATTATATCCTACTCATGCTTGCATTCGGTGTTGATTAATTTTAATGCATGTTCATGACTGTTGTCGCTCTCTAGCTGGTCGCTTCCCAGTCTTTTGCTAGCCTTCACCTGTACTAAGCAGGAATACTGCTTGTGCATCCAACTCCGTAAACCCCAAATTTATTCCATATGAGTCCACCATACCTACCTATATACGGTATCTACCTGCCGTTCCAAGTAAATTTGTATGTGCCAAACTCTAAACCTTCAAATAAATATCCTGTTTTGTATGCTCGAATAGCTCATGTATCAACTAGGGTTGTCCGTATCTTCCATGTTAGGTGGGTTATTCTCAAGAGGAGTGGACTCCGCTCCTCACTCACGAGAAAAATGGCTGGTCATCGGGATGCCCAGTCCCATGCTTTATGCAAATCAAATCAAAATAATTGCAAACAAAACTCCCCTGGGACTCTTGTTAGTTGGAGGCACTCGTTGTTTCGAGCAAGCCATGGATTGATGCTTGTTGGTGGAGGGGGAGTATAAACTTTACCATTCTATTTGAGAACCGCCTATAATGTGTGTAGCATGGAAGATATTGCCATCTCTTGGTTGTTATGTTGACAATGAAAGTATACCGCTCAAAATATTATTCACCTCTATTTCAAAACCGAGCTCTGGCACCTCTAGAAATCCCTGCTTCCCTCTACGAAGGGCCTATCTATTTACTTTCATGTTGAGTCATCATCCTCTTATTAAAAAGCACCAGTTGGAGAGCACCGCTGTCATTTGCATTCATTACTATTAGTTTACATTGAGTATGACTTGACTGGATCTCTTTTACCATGAATTACAATGTCTAGTCAGTCCTTGATCTTTAAAGATGCTCTGCATTTATGTTTTGCGGTCTCAGAAAGGGCTAGCGAGATACCTTCTTGTTATATCGTATTATGATTGTTTTGAGAAAGTGTTGTCATCCGAGATTTATTAGTATTGCTCGCAAGTTGATTATGCCATTGATATGAGTAAACTTGAGACCTATGTGTTATTGTGAATATGGTTAGTTCATAATCTTTGCTGAAAACTTGAATGCTGGCTTTACATATTTACAACAACAAGAGCAAATAGAGTTTGTAAAAGTTTTTCTTTATCACTTTCAGTTTATCAACTCAATTGCTTGAGGACAAGCAAAGGTTTAAGCTTGGGGGAGTTGATACGTCTTCGTCGTATCTACTTTTCCAAACACTTTTGCCCTTGTTTTGGACTCTAACTTGCATGATTTGAATGGAACTAACCCGGACTGACGCTGTTTTCAGCAGAATTACCATGGTGTTATTTATGTGCAGAAACAAAAGTTCTCGGAATGACCTGAAACTTCATGGAACATCTTTTCGGAAATAATAAAAAATCCTTGCAAAAGATGAAGACCAGGGGGCCCACCACCTGTCCACGAGGGTGGGGGCGCGCCCCCTACCTCGTGGGCCCCCTGGAGCTCCTACGACCTCAACTCCAACTCTATATATTTGGTTTTGGGGATAAAAAAACCAGAGAGAAGGAATCATCGCGTTTTACGATACGGAGCCGCCGCCAAGCCCTAAAACCTCTCGGGAGGGCTGATCTGTAGTCCGTTTAGGGCTCTAGAGAGGGGAATCCGTCGCCATCATCATCATCATCATCAACCATCCTCCATCACCAATTTCATGATGCTCACCACCGTGCGTGAGTAATTCCATCGTAGGCTTGCTGGACGGTGATGGGTTGGATGAGATCTATCATGTAATCGAGTTAGTTTTGTTAGGGTTTGATCCCTAGTATCCACTATGTTCTGAGATTGATGTTGCTATGACTTTGTTATGCTTAATGCTTGTCACTAGGGCCCGAGTGCCATGATTTCAGATCTGAACCTATTATGTTTTCATCAATATATGAGAGTTCTTGATCCTATCTTGCAAGTCTATAGTCACCTATTATGTGTTATGATCCGTTAAGCCCGAAGTGACAATAATCGGGATACTTACCGGTGATGACCGTAGTTTGAGGAGTTCATGTATTCACTATGTGTTAATGCTTTGGTCCGGTACTCTATTAAAAGGAGGCCTTGATATCCCATAGTTTCTGCTAGGACCCTGCTGCCACGGGAGGGTTGGACAAAAGATGTCATGCAAGTTCTTTTCCATAAGCACGTATGACTATATTTGGAATACATGCCTACATTACATTGATGAATTGGAGCTAGTTCTGTGTCACCCTAGGTTATGACTGTTACATGATGAACCGCATCCGACATAATTCTCCATCACTGATCCATTGCCTACGAGCTTTCCATATACTGTTCTTCGCCTATTTACTTTTCCGTTGGTATTGCTATCATCACTACAAAATACCAAAAACATTACTTTTGCTACCGCTACCACTACTATCATATTACTTTGCTACTAAACACTTTGCTGCAAATACTAAGTTTCTAGGTGTGGTTGAATTGACAACTCAGCTGCTAATACTTGAGAATATTCTTTGGGTCCCCTTGTGACGAATCAATAAATTTGGGTTGAATACTCTACCCTCGAAAACTGTTGCGATCCCCTATACTTGTGGGTTATCAGTGGCCTCGGGTCTCTTCTGGTCCATCTCTAATGCGCCGTGGGCTTCTTCTGGTCCAAAAATGATCTCCGTAAATTTTCAGGTCAATTGGACTCCATTTGATATTCCTTTTCTGCGATACTCAAAAACAAGGAAAAAACAGAAACCAGCAGTGGCTCTAGGTTAATAGGTTAGTCCCAAAAATCATATAAAATAGCATATAAATGCATATAAAACATCCTAGATGGATAATATAATAGCATGGAACAATAAAAAATTATAGATACGTTGGAGATGTATCATTTCTCATGCTTTATCTCACTCTAGCATATACTATGCACCCTTCTAGCTCCCTTCGAAACGAACTATTCAAATATTACATTACGCAAAAGGAGAAAATATTTTATTCTCAAAAAGAGTGTATAACAAAATATTCGAACAATGCTAGGTATTGAACAAGTTCATAGCAATTATAATTGAATTCTTCAGCCTTATTACATCTCTTTTGTGCCAATTGCACCTATAGTAACTATGACAGCAAAATAGGAATGTGCATACTAATTGGTTAAGAATGTGCATGCCAATAAAGGCAGCTAAAATACTACAACGGGGAAAATATTGTTGAGCGCAAAAACTTCTACAAATTCATTCAAAAACACATGCAGGCTAACACGTCTAATAATTTTAGCAGAATAGTACTTGCCCAAAATTGAAAAGATGTGTGTTGTCCCCTTTCCCGAAACATATTTGTATCTCCCACAAGGAAAAAACTCTGAAGGATATGGGAACAGTAAGAAGATGTCTCCATTCAAAACATGGGTTAGTCATAATAGGACAATTGTGTGCTAGCCTATAATCTAAAGTGAAATCTTGGTTGTGTAATCCCAACTAAACAAATAAATTATCCATTAACTATATAACAAATAGTCGATATCATTCATCGGATGTAAGTCGACTGCCTATATGAATGTGAAATATATCATGGTCCTTGCAGACGAAATATTATGAAGTTAGAAATAACAACACCACCATTAGAGATCACGAGAAGCATGCCATGCATGAACAAACATGAGAGAAAACCACATTCTTTTGACTTGTTGTTCCCTTTCTACTTCGATCATTCATGTGAATTAGAATCATCAATCAGCTCAGTAGGGCATGTCCACATGTACCTGTGAAGTTAATCGGAGAGAAAAGATGGACACACATCAACTCTGCTCGGGAATTTCAGAGTGCAAGTACATTTGGAATTTGGAAGTTGGAAAAGAAAATCACAAATCCCAGTTATGCAGCTACGTCAATTCCTATACTGCTTGTTTTAATCATGACTGTCTCAGGCAATTTAATACAGTGGAAGACAAAATAAAAATGTTAAACAAGAGAGAGAGATAAATGCACCAGATATATTCAGCAATTTAGGTAACAACGTGGTACACGAAAGATGGATCGCACCAGCCATTTGAAGCAAAGAATCGTCACAATGTGCAGGAACACCATAATCCCCTCTGCTTGCAACGCAAAAAGCAGGGCTCCAACATATTAATACAGTTTCAAATGTGAAGATCACAAAGCAAACAGAAAAATATGCATATCATTAATATACTATAAGGATCCACTACAACATTGGAAACAAAGAAGTACTGTCAGTAGTGAGGGGCCAAGATGCCATCAAACCTACACCCGTAAAGCATGTCATGCTGTAACATCCCAAATTTTCAATTTGGAATGTTATACATAGATCATCCATGCACATCATGTTTTATTGCTTTTCCGTTCCGTAATCCTCGAAATCCTAAGCAGCTCAAGGACCCTCGGAGAGAGTTGGGGAATTCCTGGTCTTCATATTTGATTCTTTTATCAAATAATGAAAAGAGGATTTGATTTTAATTATTTCTCTCCGAAAAATATTTCACATTAAAAATTAAAGAGAGGAGATAATATGACTTCTTCAAAATAAATGAAATATTGGAGGAAAAATATTAAAATCATTAAATTGATTTTTTATTTGATTTTATTCGGATTTTATTTGCATTAGAAAAATTGCATGTTTTTCAAAATTGCATTTTAGGGCCAAGAAAATGTTCATCTTGTTCTAAATATTTTATTTAGACGGTGAAAAATTGTTTTGGCATTTTTAGGTTTTTATTTATTTTTTTCTAGGATTTTATTTCGGTCGGCGAAGTTTAAAAAAAAAGAGGTTCCGCGCGGACTGGGCCTAAGGCCCAGCCGCGCCAGGCCGCCGCCGGTGCCTCCTGCGCGCGCGCGCGCTGCCGCCGCCGCCACTCGGACCGGACTCCGAGTTGGACTCCGCCTCCGCCGCGCCTTGCCCCCTCCTCCAAGTCGCCGCCCCCGCCCCTTTATATACGTCGCCACCCTGCCCCAACACCACCACCGCCGCCGCCTAGCCCCGCCACCCGCGCCGCGCTAGCCGCCGCCGCCGCCGTAGCCCCGCGCCGCCGCCGCCGAGCACCGCCGCCTTCGCGAGCCGCTGCCCCGCCTCGCCGGAGCTCTCTCACTGGAGGTAGCCGCCAAGCCCCGCCGCCGGTTTTTTTATAAAAACCGTTCGTTTTTTTAGAAACCCTAGATCCGTTTTTTTGGATTCCCCGGTTTTTTCGGTTCTTCTAGTTAGCGGACGTTCGTCCGTACGTTCGTTTTAACGAACGGTTTTCGCCCGTTAGTTACAGCTAACGAACGCTCGTTCATTAGTCTGTTCGTGAGTTTTCTTTTATCGGATTTATTCCGCGATTTTTCTGATCGTGATTTCTGATCCGATCTTAGTTACTGTTTATCTTTTCGCTCGTTTAACAGAATCAGGCGATTCAAGCGCCTGGAGTTTCATCTCGAAACCCTCTTTCCGTTTAACCAACTCAAACAAGTTTTGCTACTGTAAAATTTGACCTAGTTTCAGATTAGTAAACGAAGCTTCTTTCTTTTGCCGTTTGAGTTTCGTTGCTCCGTTTGTTTTGATTCTTTTTGCGAACCGGAGTTCTTAATTTGAACTTTCTGGTCAACCTCTCTTATTTGAGTTTTGATTGTGCATCGTTGCTTGTTACTTTTGTATGTTATTGTTTTCTTGCGATAGAATTCCCGGAGTGCGAAGCGTGTTACTACGAGTCTCTAGGATTCGCGGATCGTCAGCAAGGCAAGTAACACTTTGATCATATCCCATTATTACCCAGTTTTTATGCATTAGTTCCAATCCTCAAACATTGCATGATTAGGATGTCATTAACTTGTGGGTTGGGAAGTAGTTGCTGAGGTAGAACCTATTGCCCTGTTATATTCAAACCCTTGGGAGTTACTTCTACGTATTGCTTATATTGCTATGCTATGCTCGTAGATGTGGTTTGGGTTTGAGTGAAATTCATGTCAGATGTGAGATTGTTAATTAATGGTTCAACTTAAGGTGGCAACTTAATCAAACAACTAGGTGGATTGAGGCACCTGGGGAACCCAGTGTTGTCTGTTTTTTTGGAAATCCCGGGGGTACCCGTGTGATCTTCCTATGGACCGCCACCCAGGCTCAAAGGGAACTGAGATGATTCATGCTAGAAACTTCCGTGTGCAGCCACAAGCTATTATGGGCTCTTGCATAGTTGAGTAAGTTACGTGAAGCTCTTGAAGAGGTAGATCAGCAGGTAGTGGGTTTTGTAGGTTTGGTATGGTCTACCCGGAGTAGAGAGTTAACGTTTCTGAAAGACTGTGTCTCGGTCATCTGTTTCTCAAACACCATGTCGTGCGAGAAATCCAACGGAGGTGATCGAGTCTTGTGGGGAAAAATGTGCAAACCTCTGCAGAGTGTACAATCTAATCATGGTTAGCCGTGTCCCCGGTTATGGACAATTCTTGAGTATCTAGTACTTGGGTTATCACATGTATCTCACCATGCTTAATTAATACTGTTGGGTTGTTAATCACTTTAATTGGGATTGAGTTGGGGATACCTTCTCAATGATGTTTCAACCACCATGATAGTAAATTAAAATCTATTCTGTTGTTGTAGGGAAAAATTGGCTTTTCGCAAAACTACAACCATACAGCTGTCCACCAGCCATATATGCATGTAGTGATAGCATTATCCTGTTTCTGCTCTACTGTGTTATATTGCCAGCATATTCCATGTGCTGACCCGTTTTCGAGCTGCAACGTATTATGTTGCAGACTTTTCAGACGAGGAGTAAGGTTTGTTAGGTCGTTGTCGTGCAGCTCAGCTATGCCGTTGGAGTTGATGGACTCACCTTATCTTCCAAGCCTTCCACTGTTATCGCATTAGATGGCCTTAAGCCATATTAGTGTAATAAGTTCTCTTTGGAGACATTCGATGTAATAGTGTGTGATTGCTACTCTGTTATAAATCCTTCGAGTACTGTGTGTGTCAGCATTACCGATCCAGGGATGACGCTGAAGCACAGAGACTTGACCATGTGAGGTCGGGTCGCTACAAGATGGTATCAGAGCACACACTGAGTGTAGGACACGACCCCTAAGATAAACCCTAGGTCACACTTCTCTTCTCATTTCTGACTCCTCTCCACTTTCTACTCTTTAGGATGACGGAGATGAAAAACAAGTTTGCACAACCGGATGAAGACACACCTTTTGGACGCCACTTGAAGGAAGTCACTAGGTACTTGAACATTAGAATACCAAGCTTCACCGGGACGTACAACGCCACTTTACCTAAAGAGGAGCGTTGGATGATTCAAGTACAAGTTCTAGGAAGGACGTTCTCACCAACTTCTAAACCCATAGAATTTTCCTTCGACGCACCAACCTGGAGTTTAGGAAAGAGTATGGAAGCTCACATCACCATGGGACGCATTGGAGAAGTTTACAATAGGGAGCTTAAGGACACTATTTACCAAATATGTGGGCGCCGAGACGAGCAATGGTAAGTAATCAACACCAGGAAGGATAGATCCATTGCAGCTTTCATCCAGGAGTTAAACCAGCACATTCGACGTCAGGAGAACAAGATGTGTGCGGACATGATGGACTTGAAGAAGGCGAAGACTAGGATCATCGAGCTGGAGGAAGAACTCAAGTTTACCCGTGATGGATATGAGGAGGAAATCAAGACAATACTGGAGAAGAATGACGATTTAGTCAAGAAGATCGGAGTATTCATGGGAGGACCAGCACCAATAGAAGAAGAAGAACCCAAGGAAATACACCCCGAGTACTACATCATCATCGACGACACCGACTCCAACCCTAGTGATGATGATTTTGAAGACGAAGCTGGAACAGACATCATGGAGTCTTCCACCGATCAAAATTTCTAGATGACTACCATATATTAGTAGTATTTCCCCCATGTATATAGTAGTAGTGAGCACTTTTGCGATAGTTCTAGACCGTTTGTATGCCCTTGCTTGATTGATTGAGTGAAATGATTGTGTTTGTCTCATGTGCATATGGGTAGTGTTTTCTCATTAGACCTCTTCTATTCTAAATCTCTCCCATCTAAACCCCTCAGATGCTTCCGAGATGTGACCCCGGTTTTGCCTTCCCGCCGGAGCTCTCCCAGTTGATCCAGTAGCAGAATTCCTTGATGCAATTGCTAGTTCAGAACCAGGGCAACAACAACAACAACAACCCACCGCCAGTGGACAACCTACCCCGTTTTCTAAGGTTACAGCCGCCGGTGTTTTCTAGTAGCACCGAGCCTATAGTTGCTGATGATTGGCTACGCCGAATTGGAAGGGAGTTGAACACCGCAGGTTGCACAGATGCTGAGAAGGTGCGCTTTGCCGCACATCAATTGGATGGACCAGCAGCCTCATGGTGGGAGAATTACACGACCACTTTTCCTATAGCCAATGTCACTTGGGACCAGTTTCAGCAAGCTTTCCGCATAGCCCATGTCTCCACTAGAGCTATGTAGATGAAGAAGCGAGAGTTCCGCAACCTACGCCAGGGGAACCGTACTATGGCTCAGTACGTGGATGAGTTTAGCAAGTTATCTCGCTATGCCCCTGATGATGTGGCCACAGATGCCGCGAAGTAGGAGAAGTTTATGGAAGGGCTGAATGATGAGATGAGCATGCAGTTGATGGTAGCAACCTTCAACAACTACCAGGAGTTGGTAGATAAGGCTCTTATGATTGAAGGGAAACAACAGCAGATTGAGAGCCGCAAGAGAAAGTATGGACAAGATAAGTATAACTCAGGAGCTCAGTAGAAGCCTCGCCTAACCCCGAACACAGGAGGACTTGTTCACAACCATGGAGGTCACAACCACACTGGAGGAGGATCACATAACCACAGTGGTGCTAAGAATGGGAATGGGAACGGAGCTAACAACAATCAGAACCGCTCCAACCCGTCCACTCCCGCCAAAAGAGACTTAAGTCAGGTTACCTGTTTTAAGTGCGGGAAGACAGGGCACTATGCCAATGATTACCCCGAAGGAAGGAATGGAAATGGAAATGGAAGCAATAGGAAGAATCCCAATCCATTCAACAAAGGACAAGTGAACCACGTTAACGTGGAGGAGGTTGAAGAGCAGCCGGACGCGGTAATAGGTAAGTTTTTGGTTAAGTCATTTACCGCTCTTGTTCTTTTCGATACTGGTGCATCGCATTCATACATATCAAGGGGATTCGTGGATAAGTTTAAACTACCAACCCAAACCCTTAGGACCCCTCTTTTAGTGAGTTCACCCGGAGCAGAGTATATGGCTAGCCGATGGTGTGACCAGATACCCTTAACCATTGGTACACATGTTTTTCCGTCCGACCTAATTATCTTGGAGTCACAAGGATTGGATGTAATATTGGGTATGGACTGGATGTCAAAGTTTGGAGGAAGCACTGACTGTGCTAGTAAGTCGATTTATCTCACCACACCGGAAGGAAAAAGGATTAAGTATGTATCTAGGCATGTGCCTAGGAGGAGTCAAGTGAATGCCCTTACAGGAGTTGTTCAGGAGGAAATGCCTGTAGTGAAGGATTACCCGTATGTTTTCCCAGAGGAGTTACCAGGCATGCCACCGGACAGAGATATTGAGTTTTTGATAGAGCTGTTACCAGGAACAGGACCAATATCCAAGAGACCCTATCGGATGCCCACAAATGATCTGGAAGAAATTAAGAAACAGATCAAGGAGTTATTGGAGAAAGGATATATCCGAAGAAGTTCATCACCTTGGGGAGCCCCAGTACTTTTGGTTGATAAGAAGGATAAATCCTTTAGGATGGTTGTTGATTATCGAGCATTAAATGAAGTGACGATTAAGAACAAGTACCCACTGCCGATGATCAACGATCTGTTTGATCAGTTGCAAGGAGCTAAAGTGTTTTCGAAGATCGATTTGAGATCGGGGTATCATCAATTGAAGATACGAGAGAAGGACATACCAAAGACGGCGTTCACAACGCGATATGGATTATACGAGTACACGGTCATGTCATTTGGACTGACTAATGCCCCTGCCTATTTCATGAGCATGATGAACAAGGTGTTCATGGAGTATTTGGACAAGTTTGTTGTGGTGTTTATTGATGATATCATGGTATACTCGAAGAACGAGGAGGAGCACAAAGAGCATTTGCGTTTAGTTCTCGAGAAGCTCAAGGAACACCAGTTGTATGCTAAGTTTAGCAAATGCGAGTTTTGGCTGAAGGAAGTCGGATTCCTTGGACATGTTATATCAGGAGAAGGTATAGCAGTAGACCACATCAAGGTTCAGTCAGTCACTAAATGGTTGGCACCCACCTCAGTTAGCGAGATCCGCGGTTTTCTTGGACTCGCATGATACTACCGGAGATTCATTGAGAATTTTTCCAAGATTGCAAAACCAATGACTGAACTGTTGAAGAAGGATACCAAGTTTAAATGGACAGAAGATTGTGAAGCAAGTTTCCAGGAGTTGAAGAAACGTTTGACTACAGCCCCAGTGCTAGTACCGCCAGATATACATAAGGAGTTCCAAGTGTATTGCGACACCTCTCGCTTAGGACTTGGATGTGTGCTTATGTAGGACGGAAGAGTTGTTTCGTATGCCTCACGACAACTAAAACCTCATGAGTTGAATTATGCCACACATGATTTGGAGCTAGGAGCCGTAGTGCATGCGTTGAAGACTTGGAGACATTACCTTATTGGAAACCGTTGTGATGTGTACACGGATCACAAGAGTTTGAAGTACATCTTCACCCAGAAGGAGCTGAACCTTAGGCATAGGAGATGGTTGGAGCTTATAAAGGATTATGACATGAAGCTACACTATCATCCAGGTAAGGCCAATGTCGTAGCAGACGCATTGAGTTGGAAGAGTTATGCTAATACCCGTGAAAGTAAAGGACTGCCGAAGGAATTAGCAAAGGACATCATGGAACTTCGGTTAGAGATTGTACCTAGAAGGTTCATTGCCACAATGGAGGTTCAGTCGACATTGCTGGACAAGATTCGGGAAGCTCAGAAAGATGATAAAGAGATTGCCGAGATAAAGGAGAAGATGGCCAAAGGAAAGGCCAAAGGTTTTCGTGAGGACGAGCATGATACCCTATGGTTTGAGGACCGAGTTTATGTGCCCAACAACCAGGAGATCAAGAAGTTAATACTTCAAGAGGCCCATGACTCACCATACTCGATACACCCCGGAAACACCAAGATGTATTTGGATTTGAAGGAACGTTTCAGGTGGACTGGTATGAAGAAGGATATTGCCGAGTATGTAGCCGTATGTGATGTGTGTCAGAGAGTTAAGGCAGAACATCAGAAGCCAGCAGGACTGTTACAGCCTATGCCGATACCCGAATGGAAGTGGGATAAACTTGGCATGGACTATCACCGGATTACCCAGGACTAAAGCAGGATATGATTCCATATGGGTAGTAGCTGATCGTTTGACCAAAGTAGCTCACTTCATCCCAGTGAAAACCACCTATACAAGTGCAAAGTCGGCCAAGATCTATATGTCCAGGATCGTATGTCTGCATGGAGTTCTGAGGACCATCGTATCGGATCGATGAACACAGTTTACTTCAAAGTTTTGGCATCAGTTACACCAGACTTTGGGAACGAGATTGGAGTTCAGTATAGCGTTTCACCCGCAGACAGATGGACAGACTGAGAGAGTCAATCAAATTTTGGAGGACATGTTGAGAGCCTCTGCGCTAGATTATGGATCTAGTTGGGATGACAATTTGCCGTATGCAGAGTTCTCATACAACAATAGCTACCAAGCCAGTTTGAAGATGGCACCATTTGAAGCCCTGTATGGACGCAGGTGCAGAACACCGTTGATGTGGGATGAGGTAGGAGACTGACAGTTGTTTGGACCAGACTTGATTAAAGAATTTGAGGAGAAGGTAAAACTGATCCGAGACCGACTGAAGATTGCTCAGTCCAGGCAGAAGAGTTATGCAGACTCAAAACGCAAGGAGATAACCTACGAAATTGGAGATAGAGCATATCTGCGAGTACCGCCCTTGCGAGGAGTGAAACGTTTTAGAGTTAAAGGAAAGTTAGCCCCGAGATTTGTAGGACCGTATCGCATTTTGGAACGGATGGGAGAAGTCGCCTACAAGTTGGAGTTACCTGAGGGATTGTCAGGAGTCCACGATGTGTTCCACGTTTCACAGCTGAAGAAGTGTCATGCTGAGATGGCGGAAATACCATTAAGAGATACAATACCCTTGGAGGCGACTCAGTTGGACAGTGATTTGACTTACGAGGAGAAGCCAGTTAAGATTCTTGAGTTTGCCAGCAGAGTCACCCGCAGTAAGGTTATCAAGTTTTGTAAAGTTCAGTGGAGCCACCATACCGAGGATGAAGCTACCTGGGAACGAGAGGATGATCTCCGCAAGGACCACCCATACCTATTTTCTAGCCAACCCGAATCTCGAGGGCGAGATTCATCTTAAGGGGGTAGGTTTGTAACATCCCAAATTTTCAATTTGGAATGTTATACATAGATCATCCATGCATATCATGTTTTATTGCTTTTCCGTTCCATAATCCTCGAAATCCTAAGCAGCTCAAGGACCCTCGGAGAGAGTTGGGGATTTCCCGGTCTTCATATTTGATTCTTTTATCAAATAATGAAAAGAGGATTTGATTTTAATTATTTCTCTCCGAAAAATATTTCACATTAAAAATTAAAGAGAGGAGATAATATGACTTCTTCAAAATAAATGAAATATTGGAGGAAAAATATTAAAATAATTAAATTGATTTTTTATTTGATTTTGTTCGGATTTTATTTGCATTAGAAAAATTGCATGTTTTTCAAAATTGCATTTTAGGGCCAAGAAAATGTTCAACTTGTTCTAAATATTTTATTTAGACGGTGAAAATTGTTTTGGCATTTTAGGTTTTTTTTTCTAGGATTTTATTTCGGCCAGCGAAGTTTTCTTTTAAAAAAAAGAGGTTCCGCACCGACTGGGCCTAAGGCCCAGCCGCGCCAGGCCACCGCCGTAGCCGCCTCCTGCGCGCGCGCGCGCTGCTACCGCCGCCGCCACTCGGACCGAAGTCCGAGTTGGACTCCGCCTCCGCCGCGCCTTGCCCCCTCCTCCAAGTCTCCGCCCCCGCCCCTTTATATACGTCGCCACCCCGCCCCAACGCCACCACCACCGCCGCCTAGCCCCGCCGCCCGGGCCGCGCTAGCCGCCGCCGCCGCCGAGCGCCGCCGCCCTCGCGAGCCGCTGCCTCGCCTCGCCGGAGGTTGCCGCCAAGCCCCGCCGTCGGTTTTTTTATAAAAACCATTCGGTTTTTTTGAAACCCTAGATCCGTTTTTTTGGATTCGCCGGTTTTTCTCGGTTCTTCCAGTTAGCGGACGTTTGTCCGTACGTTCGTTTTAACGAACGGTTTTCGCCCGTTAGTTACAGCTAACGAACGCTCGTTCGTTAGTCTGTTCGTGAGTTTTGTTTTATCGGATTTATTCCGCGATTTTTCTGATCGTGATTTCTGATCCGATCTTAGTTTCTGTTTATCTTTTCGCTCGTTTAACGGAATTAGGCGATTCAAGCGCCTGGAGTTTCATCTCGAAACCCTCTTTCTGTTTAACCAACTCAAACAAGTTTTGCTAATGTAAAATTTGACCTAGTTTCAGATTAGTAAACGAAGCTTCTTTCTTTCGCCGTTTGAGTTTCGTTGCTCCGTTTGTTTTGATTCTTTTTGCGAACCGGAGTTCTTAATTTGAACTTTCTGGTCAACCTCTCTTATTTGAGTTTTGCTTGTGCATCGTTGCTTGTTACTTATGTATGTTATTGTTTGCTTGTGATAGAATTCCCGGAGTGCGAAGCGTGTTACTACGAGTCTCTAGGATTCGCGGATCGTTAGCAAGGCAAGTAACACTTTGATCATATCCTATTATTACCCAGTTTTTATGCATTAGTTCCAATCCTCAAACATTGCATGATTAGGATGTCATTAACTTGTGGGTTGCGAAGTAGTTGCTGAGGTAGAACCTATTGCCCTGTTATATTCAAACCCTTGGGAGTTACTTCTACGTATTGCTTATATTGCTATGCTATGCTCGTAGATGTGGTTTGGGTTTGAGTGAAATTCATGTCAGATGTGAGATTGTTAATTAATGGTTCAACTTAAGGTGGCAACTTAATCAAACAACTGGGTGGATTGAGGCACCTGGGAACCCAGTGTTGTCTGTTTTTTTTGGAAATATTGGGGTACCCGTGTGATCTTCCTATGGACCGCCACCCAGGCTCAAAGGGAACTGAGATGATTCATGCTAGAAACTTCCTAGTCTAGCCACAAGCAATTATGGGCTCTAGCATAGTTGAGTAAGTTACGTGAAGATCTTGAAGAGGTAGATCAGCAGGTAGTGGGTTTTGTAGGTTTGGTATGGTCTACCCGGAGTAGAGAGTTAACGTTTCTGAAAGACTGTGTCTCGGTCATCCGTTTCTCAAACACCATGTCGTGCGAGAAATCCAACGGAGGCGATCGAGTCTTGTGGGGAAAAGTGCGCAAACCTCTGCAGAGTGTACAATCTAATCATGGTTAGCCGTGTCCCCGGTTATGGACAATTCTTGAGTATCTAGTACTTGGGTTATCACATGTATCTCACCATGCTTAATTAATACTGTTGGGTTGTTAATCACTTTAATTGGGATTGAGTTGGGGATACCTTCTCAATGATGTTTCAACCACCATGATAGTAAATTAAAATCTATTCTGTTGTTGTAGGGAAAAATTGGCTTTTCGCAAAACTACAACCATACAGCTTTCCACCAGCCATATATGCATGTAGTGATAGCATTATTCTGTTTCTGCTCTACTGTGTTATATTGCCAGCATATTCCATGTGCTGACCCGTTTTCGGGCTGCAACGTATTATGTTGCAGACTTTTCAGACGAGGAGTAAGGTTCGTTAGGTCGTTGCCGTGTAGCTCAGCTATGCCGTTGGAGTTGATGGACTCACCTTATCTTCCAAGCCTTCCGCTGTTATCGCATTAGATGGCCTTAAGCCATATTATTGTTATAAGTTCTCTTTGGAGACATTCGATGTAATAGTGTGTGATTGCTACTCTGTTATAAATCCTTCGAGTACTGTGTGTGTCAGCATTACCGATCCAGGGATGACACTGAAGCACAGAGACTTGACCATCTGAGGTCGGGTCGCTACACATGCAGCTCACCTTTGACGAAGATATCTACAGATTCCCGTCTGATCCATCTGGGAATCAACGGGGACCTCCTTGGTCACCCTATTCTGCATCATTTATCAAAAATTCATAAAAACTCAAATCAAAAACGAAAAAGGCACACAACACACGAAGAGCTAAATTATACTCGGAAGCAAGATCCACTGCCTTGAGATTGCCATGCCTGAAGAGGCAGAGCGCGGAAGCGGTGACACAACTGGAGTTGACCGCCAAATTGACACCGCCGGTGAGCACGGTGGCTCCCATCTTTGTGGCATTCCGGCAAGCACCCTGCCCACGCTGCCAAGTGCGTACTTCTCCTCCTCCTCGACATCCACCATAGCTCAGAAAACCCCGACTTGCCTGCTCCCCGCCATTGCATTCTCCCGCGCAACACCTCCTACAACATGACCGCTTCCGTCGTGGTCTTCCATCTCCAGTGTTGGCGGGCTGCAAAGGGGATCAGGTTTTTGGCCTCTGCCATCACCGCCATCGCCTTGGAGAGATGGTGGGGAGCAGCAGCGGCGACGTTGGGATGTACCATGGTGAAGCATGCCATGGTGGTGGATACAGGGAGGGGGGAGATGGGCGATGGCGGCGGCCGTAGCGGCCGTGGTGGATGTAGTAGGAAGGAGAGATGGAAAGGAAGGGGACGGAGTGGTTTCGGCTTGTGGGAGGGAGCAAGGAGGTGGAGAATGTGTGGGTTCTTTGGGCATTGAATGTGCACAGACAGGAACGAGGTCGAGGGGTCGGGTGTGACACCCCGAGACAGATGCTCCAGATGCCTTCCGTGGATTCCGAGTTTCGCCGTGTGTTTTATTTGTCTGTTGCATTCATCATTGCATCATTTGCATTGCATCATGTCATCTTGCAACCCTTTTCAATGCTCAGCTAAATAAATTGCATAGATCGTTGATATATTTAAATCGAGGGAATTCACATGGTGATTTCTCTTTATAACATATATCCTCCCAATATTATCAGGGAGCCATAAATATCATATTCCATTAATTTGGAAGTTGCCACAACACACGTGCATGTTAAATCCCTTGGCCTTTCCTTCTTCAAGTTTTGACTGTGTAGCCCTGCCTATAATTCTTTTCCGATCTATCGAGGCTCTTTCTAAATTCTCAACATTTTTGGGCACTTCTAAATCCTAGTCCCAGTTCAAACCATTTGAATTTAATTCAAATGAGTTTGGATTTAAATTGCCAAAACCTCTTCCAACCATTTTTGGTAAATCCTTCTTATTTTCTTGGTCGAGGGGAGATATCTCCGTTGGTCTAATTCTTTTTCTAACTCTCTCTTTCTTTTCTCCAAAGTTCTATTTATTTTATAAATGGAAATGGAAGACCAATTTATTTTCCAGGTTGGCCTATCTCCTTCTCTCTCCCTAGCCTTCCTAGTCCTACAGCCCAGCCGCAACCAGCAACCAGGCCGGCCCTTTAGCCCAACCCGCTACCCACCTAACCCTTTAAGCTAGCTCCTCTCGTCCTCCCACTCTCCTCCCGATCCCCAACCCTGTGCGCCGCCACAACACAAAGCCAGCGCCAGGAGGCCGCCCCCGCCCCTCCTCTCGCTCGATCCCCTCAGCCTCTCCCTCTGGCCATGGTGCTTGCACCCCTTCTCGCGCCCTTGGACCTCTCCGATCCGGTGCCACCACGGCACACTCTGACGACCCCTGCTGTCCGGCGAGCCTATGCTCTGCCTCACCATCTCACCGTCGCGTCCGGTCGCCGCTGGCGACCACGACCAGCACCGCGCCTTTGCCGCCGATGCCTTGCCATGGATGACTGCTTCCTGAGCTCCAAGTCCGTTGGCCCGCCTCCGCTTTGATTTGGTAGGAACGGTGCCCCGCCGGATGTCCTTCCTTAGCACCAAGTCCTGCTGGCGCCATGTCCCACCTCCGCCTCGACCTCTTCTACAAGGACAAGCCGCCGCCGCGCCAAGTTCCCTGCTCTGCCACCCTGCACCTCCCATTGCTAGACCTGCTCCATCTCCGCCTCCTCGTCGATCATCGGTTGCACCAGGCGCCAAGTCCATGTTTGTCCTTTGCTCGCAGATCCATCTGGGGCCGTGCTACCTCTTGAGCATGCGTTGGTTTTCCCTTGAAGAGGAAAGGGTGATGCAGCAAAGCAGCATAAGTATTTCCCCCAGTTTTTGAGAACCAAGGTATCAATCCAGTAGGAGACCACGCGCGAGTCACCTCGTACCTACACAAACAAATAAGAACCTCGCAACCAACGCGATAAAGGGGTTGTCAATCCCTTCACGGTCACTTGCAAGAGTGAGATCTGATAGAGATAATAATAAGATAAATGTTTTTGGTATTTTTATGATATAGATTGAAAGTAAAGATTGCAAAATAAAATAAATTGGAATCTTGTATGATGGAGAATAGACCCGGGGCCATAGCTTTCACTAGTGGCTTCTCTCAAGATAGCATAGGTATTATGGTGGGTGAACAAATTACTGTTGAGCAATTGATAGAAAAGTGAATAATTATGAGAATATCTAGGAATGATCATGTATATAGGCATCACGTCCGTGACAAGTAGACCGACTCCTGCCTGCATCTACTACTATTACTCCACACATCGACCGCTATCCAGCATGCATCTAGAGTATTAAGTTCATAAGAATGGAGTAACGCCTCAAGCAAGACGACATGATGTAGAGGGATAAACTCATGCAATATGATATAAACCCCATCTTTTTATCCTCGATGGAAACAATACAATATGTGTCGTTTCCCTTTCTCTTACTCGGATCGAGCACCGCAAGATTGAACCCAAAGCTATGCACTTCTCCCGTTGCAAGAAAGATCAATCTAGTAGGCCAAACCAAACTGATAATTCGAAGAGACTTGCAAAGATAACCAATCATACATAAAAGAATTCAGAGAAGATTCAAATATTGTTCATAGATAATCTTGATCATAAACCCACAATTCATCGGATCTCGACAAACACACCGCAAAAGAAGATTACATCGAATAGATCTCCAAGAAAATCGAGGAGAACTTTGTATTGAGATCCAAAGAGAGAGAAGAAGCCATCTAGCTAATAACTATGGACCCGAAGGTCCGAAGTAAACTACCCACACATCATCGGAGAGGCTATGGTGTTGATGTAGAAGCCCTCCGTGATCAATGCCCCCTTCGACGGAGCGCCAGAAAAGGCCCCAAGATGGGATCTCATGGGTATAGAAGGTTGCGGTGGTGGAATTAGGTTTCATGGTGCCCTCTGATGTTTTCAGGGTACGTAGGTATATATGGGAGGAAGAAGTAGGTCGGTGGAGCCACGAGGGGCCCACGAGGGTGGAGGGCGCACCCGGGGGGGAGGGGGGTAGGCGCGCCCCTGCCTCATGGCCTCCTCGTTGATTGCTTGAAGTCCACTCCAAGTCCTTTGGATCATGTTTGTTCCAAAAATCACGCTCCCGAAGGTTTCATTCCGTTTGGACTCCATTTAATATTCTTTTTCTGCGAAACACTCGAATAGGCAAAAAACAACAATTTGGGCTGGGCCTCTGGTTAATAGGTTAGTCCCAAAAATAATATAAAAGTGTATAAATAAGCCCATTAAACATCCAAAACAGAATATATATTAGCTTGGAACAATCAAACATTATAGATACGTCGGAGACGTATCAGGCCGCCTCTCTTCGTTGACCACCAAGACCCGAGGCCCTTTTGTGTTGCTTCGTGTTGGATGCGCCAAGATCCTCTCTGACAAGTGCACGCTTGCACAGTGACGCGTCAAGTACCTCTGACCCGTCTCTGGAATGGCCAAGAACGCCAAGTACCACGACGCCCAGAGTCCTCAGATACGTCAAGTTCGACTACTGTCGCATGAACCGCTACTTTCACAATGATGTGGGTACCACTACCGTCGACCCTCCAAGACCCCGTGGACGTCAAGTTCCTTGTCATGACCCTGATCATCTACGGACTGTGTAGAACAACCGACGACTCCGAACATCTATGAAAACATGTACCATTACCGCCATCGAGGACCTAAAGTACCACTACTTCCACGATGATCCGTGAATATCTCCATCGCATCGAACCCGTCCGCCCCGAAAAACGCACGCTTCGAAGGTATAACCGCCGAGACGACGCTCGTGAACGAATGCATATGTGTTGTTTGAGATGCAAGTTTAGATCTTGTATCCGCCCGTGAACGTTAGTTGTTCCCTCGTTTGGCACTGTTTTCAACACGTGGGACACCCAGTAACCGGGATCACTCCCCGTCACTCTTGAATGTTTCGCACATCCACACTTCCTTTTGCACTGGTATCTCCATGAGCTACCGAAACCGATATGTTGCCGTGGCATCATTTTTGGATTCGTCGCCATGACACCCTTTCTTTCCACCACGGTGACAAATGCTTCATAACATGCTCATGTAACATTTTCATAAAATTGCATAAACTTGTATATGTTATCCGCATCATGATAACAACATTTAAAATGTTTAAAATTGTTGTTTGCATTAAATTGCTATATGCATATGGGGATTTTCCGGAATTGTTGTTTGGTATTTCCAGCCTCATCTAAACTTGCCTAAATAGTTAATTTAATTATGTTTCACCTCTTGCCATGTTTAACCACATTTAATCTTGTCTTGTTCGTAAACTAGAGAGAACTAAATAATTGTTGTGAAGTTTCGTCAATATGAAACTCGTTGCATATTGAGCTCCACCTAATTTGTAGTATCGTTTGTCGCACTTTGCCATGCCATGCCTCATTAAACCGGACATGCATCATACTTGATTGTGCATCATGCCATGTTTATGTGATGGTTGTTTACCATGATGTTTCCTTGTTTCCGGTTGTGCTTCTCCTTGATATTTCCTGCTACGTTGCGATTGTGAGGATTCGTTCGACTATGTTGGCTCGTCTACTTCATGGATTCGATCTTCTTCCTAGTGGGATTTCAGGCAAGATGACCGTCACCTTGGGTCTCACTACTATCTTTCCTAAGCTAGTTGTCTCGATGCTATCGCTATGTCGCGCTACCTACCACTTGTTTCTCAAGCCTCCCAAATTTCCATGATAGCCTCTAACCTTTTCACCTGTCCTAGCAAACCGTTGTTTGGCTATGTTATCGCTTGGCTCAGCCCCTCTTATAGCGTTGCTAGTTCCAGGTGCAGTTGCAGGTTGTTCCATGGTGGGACATGGATGTCATGGGATATCACAATATATCTTATTTAATTAATGCATATATATATATACTTGGTAAGGGGTGGAAGGCTCAGCCTTTTGCCTGGTGTTTTGTTCCACTCTTGCCGCCCTAGTTTCCGTCATACCGGTGTTATGTTCCTTGATTTTGTGTCCCTAACACGGTGAGGGTTTATGGGCCCCTCTTGACAGTTCTCTTTGAATAAAACTCTTCCAGCAAGGCCCAACATTGGTTTTAACATTTTCCATAATAATACTTGAACTAAATAATTAATTGGCATAGGGCGTCATGAACCCGAGCATTATTTCTACATATAGGGGGGCTAGTGCCGATGGTGTTGGTCCCAAACTAGAGCACTATGTGGGGCCGCCCCTTGGTAATTTGGGGTATTTTGGTACCTGTACGTGTTGCTCATCCGTCGTGGCCTGAGACTGGATATACGCAGCTACTATCAGGGTGTCGGCACGTCGGGAGGTCTTGCTGGACTTTTTTTTACCATTGTCGAAATGTCTTGTGCACCGGGATTATGAGTCTGATCAGAGGGTCCCGCGATGGAGGATTGTCTCCGTGGATCGTGAGCTTGTCATGGGCTAAGTTGGGACACCCCTGCAGGGTTTAAACTTTCGAGAGCTGTGCCCACGGTTATGTGGCATATGGGAATTTGTTAATATCTGGTTGTAGGGGACTTGAAGTAAATTCAATTAAAATACACCAACCGCGTGTGTAACCGTGACTGTCTCTTTTTGGGGAAGTTCGAGAGGAGAACACGGTTGGGTCATGTTTGATCGTAAGTTGTTCAGGATCACTTATTCATCATTACTAGTTTGCGACTGTTTGCGTAGTTTCTCATCTTACTCTTGTACTTGTAAGTTAGCCACCATACATTGCTTAGCCGCTGATGCAACCTCACTAGTTATCCTTTCCATACCCATTAAGCTTTGCTAGTCTTGATACCCATGGTAATGGGATTGCTGAGTCCTCGTGGCTCACCGATTACTACAACAACATCTGCAGGTACAGTTAATGCGATGATCTAACACGAGTGCGATGCTTGCGTCTTTTGGAGTTCTTCTACTGCTTCTTCTTTGATCAAGGGATTTAGGTTCTAGGTCGGGGAGCCTGGGATTAGCAGGGTGGATGTCGTTCTTCTATTTTGTTTGATTTCATCCGTAGTCGGATCCTGCTCTTCTGTATGATGATTACTATGTATTGATGTATTCATGTTGTAGCTTGTGGCGAGTGTAAGCCTTTAACTTGTATTCTCATCCATTCAGTACATGGTATGTTGTAATGATATCCACCTTGCTATACGCTCGAAATGTGATTGTGACCCGATCATGAATTCACCACGTGATTGGGATAAAATCGCATCTTGGGCGCTACAAGTTGGTATCAGAGCCTTACCAACCTTAGGATCCCATTGATCAAACCGCTGTCGTTGTTGAGTCTAGAAGAAAACTATTTTGAGTCTAGTTCTATCGGAGAGTAGGAATTCTTTTTACTCCTTATCCCCTTCGTCGCTCTGGTGAGGACTCCTGACGTAGGTGTTTTGACTTCACTCTCCTCTTTTTCACTCAATTTTTTTAGCATCATGTGGGTATTGTTGGATCGTTGCGATATCATTGTGACGGTGATTCTGTCTTGGTGCCTCATGACATTTAGGGGTTGTGGCAGTGTCCCGGGGAGTTGAGCTCCAAGGTGTTTTTGTCACAGTGCTTATCGTTTGAGTACCAGAATACCAGAGGTCACCGACATAAAAACTCTTCTATACTCTTTGTGGTGAGAGTAGTTTGACGACACCCAGTACTAGGGAGAGCGATCAGATGTATTGCCACAGCTAGGTGATCGGATGTTTTCGAAGGTCTGAGGTACACGATTTCTGAAGGTTTTCTTGGTTATGTGTTGACGGATGGATGCAATTGGAGTGTAGGATTTGTTAGTTGTGTGAGATATTTGTGCCTCCCTGTATCCCCAACACCAGATTGCATAACCAGAGAATTTCGGGAGTTCATAGGTGGGAATTCAAGTAGTTACCTAGGATATCTTTCTGACAGATGCATGATATGAGATTGGGGTTCAACATCTAGTGGTTCGCCTCTCTACGGTTGGTTTTACAGTGGTCTCATTGTGTCTTAAAGAGTCCTTGGCTATGCTGACCCGGGGACGCTTCGTATGTCATGTGCACTGCCTTGTACATGATGGTGTTGTACAATCGAGCCTGTGCGGGCCCCACCATGAAAACTTTGGACGAAATCTCTATCATATGTTTGTTTTCGGCTTATTCTGCAAGCCAATCCTTTATTTTATTTTGTGTTGTGGTATTCGAGTTGCTTCAAAGTCAAATGCGGATTCCATACCTTTCCTACTCGGTGTTCTCATATTTCTATGGGAGTGCTAATCCTGTTTGATCATCGGGATTATCATGTCAATTCTTTCCAACCGGTGTGCTTCTCTTCAAATTAATCATATCCTTTCAATATTTGCTACATCAATTCTTAGTTCTTCACAACGGTGTTTGTTTCATCCATCCCTAGTTGCCCTTGTTTTCCCACCATCCCACTTTTTCTCCAAGGACTCAGATTTCTTGATCAAGTATCATTTTATTTATGTGAAGCTTCATCATCCTTTACTTCCAAGTTTTTCATCCGGTGATTTCTCATGGAGGTTGATGGTGTCCTGGACTAGGGGGTACTCACCACATCATCTCCTGACCAGGTAGATCGGGTCGAGGACCCCCATGGCGGTTTACTCATGGGCCACTTCGGGCAGCCCATGCCGCATTCAAGGAATATTCCACAAGACTTGATGATCAAGACAAGGACTCCTCTCCACCAACATGTTCGACTAGGACCCTTGTTATCCTAGGCCTCCGGTACATTATATAAGTCGAGGCCAGGCTAGTCAATAGATCATTATGACATTATTCATCATACCCTCAGGTTTTAGACCACAACCTATGATCTCGTGGTAGATCAACTCTGTACTTGATACTCCATCAATATAAACAAGAGCAAGACGTGGGGTTTTACCTCCATCAAGAGGGCGCGAACCTGGGAAAACATCGTCTCATTCGTTCCTGTTACCATTGATCCGAGAATCCACAGCTCGGGACCCCCTACCCCGAGATCTGCCGGTTTTGACACCGACAATGGTGCTTTCATTGAGAGTTTCGTTGTGTGATCAGAAAAGGATCAATGGCTCGCCTGCAGATCAACTGCAACATCGGCGTCTTCATTGCCGGCTCGACTAGTCACCTTGGCTTGACCGAAGACTGTGCCCTGCCTCCAATCATCATGTTTGGACGAGGGCTTTCATCAACATCAACTACGATCTCTATCATGATCATGGATGAATCATCCATGTAGCTCGGGGGCTCAACGTCAACATTGCCCTCGAGCGATCATGCTGTTTTTCCGAACAGCGAACTTGTATCCACTACCACCACCTCCTCGAGCATCACTTTGACAATTCCTTCGGTGGAATTGTGCAGAATTAAGTCTACAACAACCATGCAAAATTTTGTCTAGTTCCAATGGAGGAATCTCCATCAATCTATGATATACCGGAGCCCTGTCAAATCTGGACGGGAATTTGGACGAGTTTAGGGCGTGGTCTCCATAGCCCATCTTGGAGGTCCTTTGGAAGATCCAACCATACATCTGCTGCAGAATTCCCGTATCTACCACCCCTCAAAATTTCAGCTCGATCCGACAGTTCAAACTCCGGGAACCTTACGATGAGTGGACCAATTTTCTGATCTGTTTTCTGTGTGAATACGGATCCGACCCGAATTCATGTTTCTTTATGAACGTGATATTGGACAACCTTTTTAAAGGAATTTTCTTGTAGGGTATTGTGCGTTGTTCTTAGCACGTGCACATAAAATTTTAAGCCTTCTCTGAGGTACTCTTCACCATCACACTGGTGTCAAACCAGTCCGGTAACATTGCTCCACGGCTGCCGACCTGCGCTAGACACGTCGTCGCTTTGTTGAGCCAAGCTCAACTTCTTCGGATCATCATCTCAGCGAGCCGAACAAGAGTACGACATCGCGAAGGATGAATCATCACCAACATCGCCGCCCCATAGATTACACGGAGCGGGCACACCAGCATCGTCGCACGGTCACTTCATCAAGCCGACATTGACCGTGTCACAAGACACGACCTGCGTTGGCATGGCCGCACTGTTGCTTCTTCAAGCCGATGTCCATCACGCTGAACCACTTCAAGACCTCGGCTGACATGGCAGCTGCAATGTCTCCTTACCGACCCGCTTCGTCACCTCGGCTAGACTGGGGGCTTCGCCATCTCTTCATCAACCTACTCCGAAAACTTCAGCGTCACTAGCCGACCAGCTTCGTCATGTTAGCTGGACCGGGGGCTTTGTCTCGGCGAGCCAACCTCTGCCAGCATTGCCATGCCGTCGCTTCATCGCCCATTAGGCAATGGGTCTGCGGATCGAGTCCTAATTTTGGGAGTAACCTTTCTTCAGATTGCTACAACAGATAAACCAGGTCTGTCAAATGGTGGCCGCATTAACGACGGTCGCGTGGTGGTTCGGTCATTTTCCGTATACAGTTCGGTGAATGCCGAATCCGGAACTCGGACCGGCCTGTGAATTCAGGCTTTGCCATGCCTTCACCGTGTCACGCTGACGCCCTGCATCAACATTGACTTCGGCGCCAGGCCACATCCCTTTAAATAAATTATTTTTGCAAAAAGAAATTATGCAAGGATTTTACATATATTTATATTATTCTTTTTGGACCTCACTATTTTATGTGTATATGTGATCGACTTCGACTGCGTCATGCGGTCACTTCGGATAGCCAACGTCGTCGTCTCAATTGGCATAAATCGTCTCGTTTGATCACCTTGTTGATTCAATTGCCATACCGACATGTTCGATTGCCTCGGAGACTTCGACATCATCAAGAGGGTCCTAGCTCGTCGGGTGTTCGGAGACGGGCCATATCTCTTTTATTACTCACTTTGCATAAATTATTAATCATGCAACTTTTATTAAATTATTATTATTATTACTATTATCTCCGGCTTGCACTATCTTTCGTGCATAGGTAAATGATCCGGGATTGGGCAGCGCTGTCACCTCGGCGTATCGACATACCACGTCACCTCAGCTGGACTGGGGGTTTCGTCATCACTTCATTAACCCACGTCTGGTACTTCGGCGTCACACTACCGGCCTGCATCGGCCATGCTATGTCACCACATCGAAGCGTCGAAGCTCTTCGCTCTGCCACCTCGGGACCGGCTTGGGGGCTGGGACCTCGTCCCGCCGTAAGCTCAGACCACATCATCAATGACGAACACATTAACCAGCTAAGTCACTTTTATGCTCAAAGTTTTAAATTTTTAATTTGTGTTCGGTTCAACCATGCTCACATAGGTTATTTGTTAAAAACACTTCTCTTCCCCAAGTTTACTGGGGGATCTTAAATTTATATGAGCCATTTTATAGTAAATTTGTTTTCTTCCTAGTCGTTGCAAAATCTTTTTCTATCACTCCTTTTTCGACGCGAGTGTGTGGTCAATTGCCGCATAGCCCATTTTCTCTCTAATGACCGCTCAAGTTTAATTCGCTAAACTAGCCTAACGAGAAGTACTCCGCCTTCGAGATCGGATGTGTCATGTTAAAGCACGACGGAAGCACAAACTAATTTTAAAACCTATTTTCGGATTGGCACCAAAAAAATTTGATTTAGTTCGGACGTAGAGTTTCCGCATAAGTTTTTTGGTTTCTAAGCTTATGGCACTTTTTGATCTATTTGTGTGCTTTTTTTATGAGGCGGGACATCCTCTTGACCGAGGTACCCTGCGTAATAATCCAGCTTGGGAAATATTTTTTGACCCATAGTTCGGCATTTTTTCTGCCGACCTACACCTCGGTGTTGGGTCCGAGCATAAATCCCGCAGTACAATGTCGGACACTTTTTAAGCATCGACAATATCAACAGGGGGCTGCGACTTGAGCCGAACCCACCAAAAGCCAAGGTACTCCGAGGAGTCCTTGGTAAAATGTTCTCGGATATTGCTTTATATGCATCGGTTTTGAATTGTGTCTTCGGTCAATAGTTGGGTTGCCCGGCTCCTGTGCTTGCCTCCTACATTCCGCTTTGTTCGGCTAGGTGCGCAAAGGGAGAACCACCGCGATTGTGCTTCCAGCTAGCATGGTTAAGCACCTCAGTAGAGAAAGCCAAAAACTGACTGTCACAATAAGCGTAAACTGGTCAGCAATCCGATGACTGTATTAAACTATAAGATCGATAGAGGTCACCCCGTGTTGAATGACAGCGTTCATAACATTGGCCGAAGTGTTTACAACTTGACCTCGACTGTCGCCGAACACTAACCGGGGGCTAGTTATTGGCCTCCCAACTTTAAGCTCCTATGACTAAGTGAAAGTTATAAAGCCCGCATATCTGATTGCCTCATTTCCGCTAACACAACCGCCTTCGGGCACCGAGACGTCGGCTAAGGGTTGTTTTGTCATCGCGAAAACACCCTGCGTAGCATCTACAAGGGGGTGGAAGCCGATGATGGGCCACTTTCAACTGATAAACGGTCGCAATGGAGTCAAAATAAACATATCATCGGCGTTTGTATTTAATATACGAGGGCTACCTTCCGCAATCATTGTTATAAAGCCATAAATATGCATCAATTTGACTTAAGATTTTGGCCAAGCTGGGTTGCCTAGCTCCTGTGCTTACCCCTACATTCCCGATTGTTTGGCTAGGCGGTAAAGGGGGCACCTCTGTGATTGTTACTACCGGGTCATCTGAGTTAGTACCTCAGACTGGGTGAAGCCGAAAGATAGTGATCTTAAAGAATATAATTGGTCGGCAACGATAGAAGTGAAAATTTTGGTTCATTAATACCATAGAGTTCGGAACTTTCCCCGGACTAAATCCTCGATATTTTTCTCCCACAATGATTGGAGGTGAGGTTTCATGATCATGATCAGCATGACAACCTAAAGAAAGGAACCGATAGCGGGATTATTTTCTTTGGAAGATGTTTCATATCTCTCTGCGTACCTTTCTTTATAAAACTGTATGGCCGGATTGCCTTGTTTTCCATAAATCTGTGCCCTTATACTGGCTTTATAAAGTAGGACAAACACTCTCGGCTTCTGGTCAAGGAGGTTGAAGCTGATGGTTGATCAACAAAGTTTTGTACAGTGCGGATCCGAGCATTAATGATGTAAAGTACTTGAATACATATAATCATTACACATAATTTGTGATTTTACTCTGGATATCGATCCTTAATTCGGCCACATGTGCTTGCATTAAGGCTCGGGGGCTACTGGGCTTTGGGCTTATCATTCACTAATATTAAAGGGGCACATTGATCCCCTGATCTGGTGTTGCCACCCGACCAATATCTCAGGGGCTACTGCATTGCCTATTCAATGCAGAAAATTCAAAGTGCTCAGTGTTCGGCTGGACCGAACTATGCACAAACACGTCTTCGGATAACAATAGGTACCATCTGGGACTTATCCGGCATCAAGCTAATATATTATGACGACTTCTTGAAACCCTCTCTAATATATTAGCTTGATAACGGCCGATTACTTAAAGGGGCTCCTCGGATACCCAACGTGTAAACTCTTCGGACTCACTTCGCCGATCAC
The DNA here is from genome assembly GCF_003073215.2 of Triticum urartu. Lineage (NCBI taxonomy): Eukaryota > Viridiplantae > Streptophyta > Magnoliopsida > Poales > Poaceae > Triticum > Triticum urartu. The sequence goes on along the minus strand of NC_053023.1, from coordinate 640,573,312 downwards.
TATTTCCTCTAATATATTACACCGCGTTTCTATTCCTAAGTATGCTGCCGAGCTGGGAATTGATCCTCAGGCTGATTTTACGAATCGACTTGAGTCTCAAGGGCTACTAGGGTCAGCGGTTTGATTTTAGTCTTCATGTGTATCCCAGATATTAGGCCAACACGCACCTTGAGGGCTACTGGCTATACATCTCGGCAGAGAATACATTGCACAATTCAGAATCAAATTCATAACAATCAACCCATGGCCGGGGTGGTGCACCACCTCGGATACAGTCCGGCGTTAGTGCTCGACCGCAAAGATACCTCAGAAGCAGTCCAGCATAAAGCTTGGATGCATGTGGCTGGCTCCATAGAGGGCATCTCTGGTATTAAGCTCGTTTGAACCCTTTTAACTTTTTCAAGACCAAGGTAATCTATGACACCTCGGATACAGTCCGGTGTTGGAGCTCGGATACATTTCGGCGTTGAAGCTCGGAAGCGGTCCGGTGTTGGTGCTCGGCTGCAAAAGATACCTCAAATGTAGTCCAGCGTTGGAGCTCGGACGCGAGAGGACACCGCCGCACGGGAAACACTTCAAACCCGAGGTGGGCGTAAAAATAACAAGGCATTGATAACGGCCGATTACTTAAAGGGGCTCCTCGGATACCCAACGTGTAAACTCTTCGGACTCACTTCGGCGATCCTCAAGATCGAAGATGGGGAAATTTGTTGAACCAGTTTTCAAGTCCGACGGCTGAAGATGAAGAGTAGTTCGGAAGAATTGAGGAGCTTCCCCAACTAGAAGACCAGTTCAGGGGGCTACTAATGGTGTCCTGGACTAGGGGGTAATCACCACGTCGTCTCCCGACCAGGTGGATCGGGCCGAGGACCCCCATGGCGGTTTAGTCATGGGCCACTTCAAGCAGCCCATGCCGCATTCAAGGAATATTCCACAAGACTTGATGATCAAGACAAGGACTCCTCTCCACCAACGTATTCGACTAGGACTCTTGTTATCCTAGGCCTCCGGTACATTATATAAGCCGAGGCCAGGCTAGTCGATAGATCATTATGACATTATTCATCATACCCTCAGGTTTTAGACCACAACCTATGATCTCGCGGTAGATCAACTCTGTACTTGATACTCCATCAATATAAACAAGAGCAGGACGTGGGGTTTTACCTCCATCAAGAGGGCCCGAACCTGGGAAAACATCGTCTCATTCGTTCCTGTTACCATTGATCCGAGAATCCACAGCTCGGGACCCCCTACCCCGAGATTTGCCGGTTTTGACACCGACAGAGATGTGCAGGAGCTTCAAGTTAATCATTCTTTAATTCTCGTTTTCTTCTCCGGTGGATTAATTTCAAGCTTCGGTGTTGATCATATCTCTTCCTTTTGTTTCACATATTTTCACATGTGAATTTCTTATCGAAGGCTCTCTTATATATTCACCTCTCCTAGTTCATATCCGGGGTGTTGAAGATATCTCGAAAGATTCATGTTTCCATTCTCAATCCGTTCAAGTTATTTTGAGATTGTTATCTCATTCAAGCCACTTATTTCAACCTGTGCAATCTCTCTGGTAAAAATCGTTCAACGATGTTTCTTTTGAGTGGGACCATAACCCACAGGTCTTTCCAAGGATCTTACCTGAATCTTCTAATTTTTCCCGGAGTTATTATCGAATTCTTTCAAGTTTGACGCAAGGATGAATTTCATCAGTCAAATGCCTTTCCAAGATCGATTTCAAATTATTTTTCATTGTTGGCTCAACCTCTTTGCTTTTCATTCTCCCAAAGTATCTCAAACATTTTGGTGGTGTTTCTCGTCGTCATTCTCGGATTTTGAAGACTGAAGAAGAGTTTCTCTTAAATCTTGTCCATTCTCTAGAAGATTCATAGTTCCAGCTTGCCGCCATTCTCTCATAATTGTTTTCGATTATGAGAATTTTTTTCACCCATCCGGAGCAATTTAGGAGTCTTTTCAGTTTGATTCTCCGGATCCCGTCATCTTAGAATTATTCATTCAAACTTTCAGCTCTCGTTCTCCAAATCTTACCGGTGCATCGTTGAAGTATTCTCTAGTCAGTTCGTGATCTCTTCGTTCTCTTGTATCTAAATTCCCTCGAGTAACTTCACTCGTTTTTCAATTCTTCCTGGCGATTCATTCTTTATCTTCGTTGATTTTGAGATTCTTACGGTGGTTCGTCCAACTTTTATCTTTCGTTGTTATCGTATCAATTCATCCGTTCTTTCCAAAAATCCTACCGGTGTGTCGTTCAAGAATTTGCCAAGTTTGCGCTATATCTCTCCTCAATCCTTTTCAACAAGAATAAGTGCTATGCCAAATCCATTGCTTATCATAAATTAAATTGGTGAAGGATAAGCATAACATAATTCTTATTCTTGTTTCATCCAAGTGATTAATTCCTTCTTCTGGAGTTCGTTCATGATATCAAATTCTCGGTTCCAAGTTATTCATCTTTCCTGTCTGAAGTTCAAAGTTTTCTCATTTTGTAGCTCCATCTAAATCATTGCAAGGCTTCTATCGGAGTTCTTTTCAACTTTACTTTTGTTTGATCATTCTTTTATTACCGGAGTTCTCACGAAGGCTCAACATGGTGGTCGTCAAGGGTTCCTTTCATTCTTCAATTGTTCGTCAAGATTTTGCTCGAAGTTAAGATACGCCAAGCTATACTCTAAAATAAACGTGGTGCTTAACACATGTTTGGTTTTGAGGAGTTCAAGCATTCTTCATCTTGCATTCCAAAGTGCAATTCTTTCTGTCTTATCTTTTGAGGTGGTGTTATGTCATTCTTGATAATTTCCCTTCGTATCATGATTCACAAGTTGTCAAGAATGAGATATTTTAAAACCATCATTTCTCCTCATTCAGGAGATATTTGCAACCCATCAATCTCTTAGTTGGAGTTATCTTGGTACAGATTTCGCATAAAGCCTTTCATTGGGAATGTTGCTATGGTGGTCCTTATCAATGATCCAAGTTATCTCTTTATCACCTTAGTGGAAGAAGTTTTTTTCCATCTCTTTGGTGTTCTCAATCAAATTAATTGATTCCGTTAGTGGCTGGTCTTCACCTCATAATTTTGGGATGTTTTCCATAAGACCAATGGAAATCATATCTTTTGTTGTTGATTTTCCAACAACTCCATTCAACCCTTCTTCGCAGGAAGGATCCTTTATGTTCATTCATGGTGGAAGTTGATGTTCTCTTCTCCATTCTTTTCATTCCACTCTTTTGTTCCGGAGGCATTGTGATGTTGCTCTCTTCACCCATCATCTTGTTTTATCAGGATCATGTTCTTTTCATGCTTATCCATTTAACCGGAGTGTTGCGTCCTATTTTTCAAGCTCTTTCCGTCTTATCAAGTTCCATCTCTTCCTACCAGAGCGCCGCCCAAATTCTCTCGTATACCTTGCTTCTCTTCTCAACCGAAGTGGTTTAAAATTCTTTCTTGCCCCTTGAGATCTTGATTCATGTGTTTTCAACCTACAAGGTTCTCATAATGTTCCTTGTTCCTCTTTTCCAACAGAGTGTGTCGGGGTAATTGACCACAGGTACCTCAAAGATGGCGAGACAATATTTCAAGACATCGGTGCTAGCAAAGCCCCTCAGTCCGACTGCTCAGGCCGCCCCAGACGGCCCCCTATCCGACTGCGCCAACCTGACGGTTGCTGACTACGCTGAGCAGTCGGTTGCCCGAAGTCGACCGCTGCACCGACAAGACCATGGACTAGACAGCCATACCACAAACAAGACGGTTGTACTGTGACATCATCTATAGTGTACTTGTCCCCTGGCACTATTTTATAAAGTGTCCAAGGGACAACCAGCCATGCCACCATGCCTCACACATGGCTTGATTTTGTAAGCTACCCCAAGTAGCTTACAACAAACGTCATGTCCCATGCCTACCTAGCTTACATGCTAAGCCAGCCACACACACATATATATATAAGCTAGCCATCCATCCACTCCTCACTCTCACACGCATGCATACATGCTCACGCCACACACACTTGGCCGGCCACAATTGCTCCCTGGGAGCACTCAACTCCCACTTGCTAGCCAGCTCATACACACATATGAGACATATACAAGCCAGATGCCTATGGCACAGATACAGCTTCAGGAGCACTCTGTACTGCAGATATACCACATATATTCAGACATGCAGGAGTAGGGGTATTATCTCTCCGGAGAGCCCTGAACCTGGGTAAACTAGCGTGTGCTACTTGCATACCCGTCCCCAGATATTTCGGCGGCAGTCTTGCCCTCACCTCAAGCCACCCCGTGGCATCTATCGTCTCGCAAACCCCCCTGAGAATACCACGACAGAGTGTTTGCAATCTTCTTTGTCTCCGTTGTATTCTTTCTTTCAAGTTGTTCAACCTATCAAGGTTCATGGTTTCACTCATTTGTCAAAGAAGCAACTTTGTTTTACCTTTTGCTCTTCCGCTTCTCTCCGGTGCCATCCCTAGATCTCAGGGAGAGATCTCTTGTAAGTGGAGGAGTGTTGTGACACCCCGAGACCGACGCTCAAGATGCCTTCCGTGGATTCCGAGTTTCGCCATGTGTTTTATTTGTCTAGTGCATTCATCATTGCATCATGTCGTCTTGCAACCCTTTTCAAGCTCAGCTAAATAAACTGCATAGATCGTTGATCTATTTAAATCGAGGGAATTCACATGGTGATTTCTCTTTATAACACATATCCTCCCAATATTATTAGGGATCTATAAAAATTATATTCCATTAATTTGGAAGTTACCACAACACACGTGCAGGCCTTTCCTTCTTCAAGTTTTGATTCTGTAGCCTTGCCTATAATTCTTTTCCCATCTATCGAGGCTCTTTCTAAATTCTCAACATTTTTGGGCACTTCTAAATCCTAGTCCCAGTTCAAACCATTTGAATTAATTCAAATGAGTTTGGATTTAAATTGCCAAAACCTCTTCCAACCATTTTTGGTAAATCCTTCTTATTTCTTGGTCTAGGGAAAATATCTCCGTTGGTCTAATTCTTTTTCTAACCCTCTCTTTATTTTCTCCAAAGTTCTAATTATTTTATAAATGGAAATGGAAGACCAATTTAGTTTTCCAGGTTGGCCCATCTCCTTCTCTCTCCCTAGCCTTCCTACAGCCCAGCCGCAACCAGCAACTAGGCCGGCCCTTTAGCCCAACCCGCTACCCACCTAACCCTTTAACCTAGCTCCTCTCGTCCTCCCACTCTCATCCCGATCCCCATCCCTGTGCGCTGCCACCACACAAAGCCAGCGCCAGGAGGCCGCGCCCGCCCCTCCTCTCGCTCGATCCCCTCAGCTCTCCCTCTGGCCATTGGCGCTCGCACCCCTTCTCGCACCCTTGGGCCCTTTCCCGATTCGGGCGCCACACGGGCACGCTCCGATGACCGCTGCTGTTCCGGCGAGCCTCTGCTCTGCCTCGCCATCCCGTCGTCACGTCCGTCGCCGCTGGCGACCACGACCAGCGCCACGCCTTTGCCGCCGATGCATCGCCATGGGTGGACTAATGACCGAGCTCCAAAGACCGTTGTCCTCCTCCGCTTTGATCTGGCGGATCGGTGCCCCACTGGACATCCTTCCTTAGCGCCAAGTCCCGCTGGCGCCCATGTCCCACCTCTGCCTCGACCTCCTCTACAAAGGACAGGCCGCCGCCGCGCCAAGTTCCCTGCTCCGGCACCCTGCACCTCCCTTGCCGGACCTGCCTCTATCTCGCCTCTCGTCAATCGCCGTTGCACAGGCGCCAAGTCCCTGTTTGTCCTCTGCTCACAGCTCCATCCAGGGCGCCTCTCTTTGTTGACCACAAGACCCGAGGCCCTTTTGTGTTGCTTCATGTTGGATGCGCCAAGATCCTCTTCGACAAGTGCACGACTACATGGTGATGCATCAAGGTTACCGCTTACCCTGTCTCTGGAATGGCCAAGAAGGCCAAGTACCACGACGTTCCGAGCCCTCAGATACGTCAAGTTCGACTACCATCGCATGAGCCTCTACTTTCACAACGACGTGGGTACCACTACCGTCGACCCTCCAAGACCCTGTGGACGTTAAGTTCCTTGTCGTGACCCTGACCATCTACGTACTGTGTACAACTACCGACGACCCCGAACAACTATGAAAACATGTACCATTACCGTCGTCGAGGACTGAAAGTACCACTACTTCCATGACGATCCGTGAACATCTCCATCGCATCGAACCCGCCTGCCCCGAAAAACACACGCTTCGAAGGTATAATCGCCGGGACAATGCTCGTGAATGTGAATGCATGTGTGTTGTTTGAGATGCATGTTTGGATGTTGTATCCGCACGTGAACGTTAGTTGTTCCCTCGTTTGGCACCATCCTCGGACACGTGGGACACCCGGTAACCGGGACCACTCCGCGTCACTCTTGCATGTTCGCACATCCACACTTTCTTTTGCACCGGTATCTCCGTGAACTTACCGGAACCGATATGTTGCCGGTGGCATCATATTCAGATTCGTCGCCGTGACACCCTTCTTTCCACCACGGTGATAAATGCTTCAGAACATGCTGATGTAACATTTTTTCCAATATATGCATAAACTTGTATATGTCATCCGCATCATGATAACAACATTTAAAATGTTTAAAAATTGTTGTTTGCATTAAATTGCTATATGCATATGGGCATTTTCCGGAATTGTTGTTTGGTATTTCCGGCCTCATTTAAACTTGCCTAAATAGTTAATTTAATTACGTTTCGCATCTTGCCATGTTTAACCACATTTAATCTTGTCTTGTTCATAAATGAGAGAGAACTAAATAATTGATGTGAAGTTTCGTCAATATGCAACTAGTTGCATATTGAGCTCCACTTAATTTATAGTATTGTTTGTTGCACTTTGCCATGCCATTTCTTATTAAACCGGACATGCATCATACTTGATTGTGCATCATGCCATGTTTATGTGATGGTTGTTTACCATGATGTTTCCTTCTTTCCGGTTGCGCTTCTCCTTGATAGCTTCGGTAAACATGGCATACTTCATTGATAGCCTCTAACCTTTTCACCTACGCTGACCCGTCTACTTCATTGATTCGATCTTCTTCCTAGCGGGATTTCAGGCAAGATGACCGTCACCTTGGATCTCACTACTCTCTTTGCTATGCTAGTTGTCTCGATGCTATTGCTATATCGCGCTACCTACCACTTGTTTCTCAAGCCTCCCAAATTGCCATGATAGCCTCTAACCTTTTCACCCTTCCTAGCAAACCGTTGTTTGGCTATGTTACCGCTTTGCTCAACCCCTCTTATAGTGTTGCTAGTTGCAGGTGCAGTTGCAGGTGCAGTTGTAGGTTGTTCCATGTTGGGACATGGATGTCGTGGGATATCACAATATCTCTTATTTAATTAATGCAACTATATAATTGGTAAAGGGTGGAAGGCTCGGCCTTTTGCCTGGTGTTTTGTTCCACTCTTGCCGCCCTAGTTTCCGTCATACCCGTGTTATGTTTCTTGATTTTGCATCCCTAACACGGTGAGGGGTTATGGGCCCCTCTTGATAGTTAGCTTTGAATAAAACTCTTCCAGTAAGGCCCAACATTGGTTTTAACACTTGCCATGATAATACTTGAACTAAATAATTAATTGGCATAGGGTGTCATGAACCCGAGGATTATTTCTACATACAGGGGGGCTAGTGCCAATGGTGTTGGTCCCAAAATAGAGCACTGTGCGGGGACGCCCCTTGGAAACTTGGGGTATTTTGGTACCTGTACGCATCGCTCATCCGCCGTGGCCTAAGACTAGATACGCGCGGCTACTATCAGGGTGTTGGCACGTCGTGAGGTCTTGCTGGACTTGTTTTACCATTGTTGAAATGTCTTGTCCACCGGGATTCCGAGTCTGGTCGGAGGGTCCCGCGATGGAGGATTGTCTCCACGGATCGTGAGCTTGTCATGGGCTATGTTGGGACACCCCTGCAGGGTTTAAACTTTCGAGAGCCGTGCCCGCGGTTATGTGGCAGATGGGAATTTGTTAATATCCAGTTGTAGAGGACTTGAAGTAAACTCAATTAAAATACAACAACCGTGTGCGTAACCATGACTGTCTCTTTCCGGGGAAGTTCAAGAGGAGAACACAGTTGGGTTATGTTTGAACGTAAGTAGTTCAGGATCACTTATTGATCATTACTAGTTTGCGACCGTTTGCGTAGTTTCTTAGCTTACTCTTGTACTCGTAAGTTAGCCATCATACATTGCTTAACCGTTGTTGCAACCTCACTACTTATCCTTTCCATACCCATTAAGCTTTGCTAGTCTTGATACCCATGGTAATGGGATTGCTGGGTCCTCATGCTCACAGATTACTACAACAACAGTTGTAGGTACAGGTAATGCGATGCTATGACGTGAGAGCGATGCTTGATTTCTTTTGGAGTTCTTCTTCTTCGATCAAGGGATAGGTTCCGGGTCGGGGAGCCTGGGATTAGCAGGGTGGATGTCGTTCTTCTTTTTCGTTTGATTTCATCGTAGTCGATCCTCTCTTCTGTATGATGATTGCTAATGTATTGATGTATTGATATTCGTATTCACGTTGTAGCTTGTGGCGAGTGTAAGCCTTTATCTTGTATTCTCATCATTCGGTACATGGTATGTAGTAATTGAAGGAAATATTCCCTAAAGGCAATAATAAAGTTGTTATTTATATTCCTTATATCATGATAAATTATTATTATTCATGTAGAATTGTATTAACCGGAAACCTAGTACAAGTGTGAATACATGGACAAACAGAGTGTCCCTAGTATGCCTCTACTTGACTAGCTCGTTAATCAAAGATGGTTAAGTTTCCTAGCCATGGACAAAGAGTTGTCATTTGATGAACGGGATCACATAATTAGAGAATGATGTGATGGACAAGACCGATCCCTTAGCTTAGCACTATGATCGTTTAGTTTATTGTTATTGCTTTCTTCATGACTTATACATGTTCCTAGGACTATGGGATTATGCAACTCCCGAATACCAGAGGAACACTTAGTGTGCTATCAAACATCACAACGTAACTGGGTGATTATAAATATGCTCTACAGGTGTCTCCAATGGTGTTTGTTGAGTTGGCATAGATCGAGATTAGGATTTGTCACTCTGATTGTCCGAGAGGTATCTTTGGGCCCTCTCGGTAATGCACATCACTATAAGCCTTACAAGTAATGTGACTAGGCGAAGTATCAAGTGAAAACGCTTGATCAGTAAAAACTGAAAACTATCACCCTAGTCCATCGGATCAAGGACGTACAACAGAGATCGGAGGTGGGAATATGGCCATCCACTTAACAATTCTTTTGCACATAACTCCATGTGCTTATGTTCTGTATTGTGAAAGATTTAGCGAACTAGAAAAAAAAGCAAAACGAATCTCGACCCAGGCGGCGGCGACTGGATTGCGACTTGGCGGCCGCCATGAAGCCTCGTCATGTGTAGAACGCCATGCACTACTAGGAAAAGGCCTACTAATGGCGCACTACTGGTGCGCCATTAGTAGCACGCCACTAGTATTTTTTTACTAATGGCGCACCACTGGTGCGCCATTAGTATGCCTAGAGGTGCGCCATTACTATCTGACTTAGTAATGGCGCACCACATAGAAGTGCGCCATTAGTAATAATTTTTTTTCAATTTTTTTAATTTTTTTTCAATTTTTTTTCTTAATCTCGGGTCACTATGGCTTAATCTCGAGTCAATATGCTTAATCTTAGGTCAAATCGTAATCTATGGTCAAACTTCCCGGAAGGTCACCCATCCTCACACTACTCCAGCCCAAGCACGCTTAACTTCAAGATTCTATCCAACCCCAGCACCACCTCACTTCACATGCACTTGTTGATATATCTATCATATCAATCCTATTAAACCTTGCTGATGTCTAGGACTTTGTTCATGTTCATGAGTATGATAAAATTTTGAAAAAATATTTCAAACTTCCCGGTCATATTACGTATCATATTTTGAAAAATAATTCAATTTTTTTTCGAAACCTATTTTTTTCTGTTACTAGTGGCGCACCTAGCATACGGTGCGCCACTAGTAAGTTTGAAATTTTTTGAATTTTTCCTCCGGATCTTAAAAGCCCCGTAACTTTTTTCTGTTAGGTTTTTGGGATTTTGAAAATGTTTAACGGGGTTTCCCCCGGTTAAATTCGGATGTAACTTTTTGAGTAGATGATTTTTCATATAAAAAACTTTTTAATCCGAGTTCGTATGCAAAAGTTATGCCCATTTTACAAATTTCAGAGAGATTTTGCAAATAAAGTCGAAATTCATATTTGTAAATTTTCCCAACAACTAGATCCACATATCACATTGGAACTTATTTTCTTTTATTTTTTTGGACATTTCCATCATTTTCTTTTATTTTTTTTAAAACTGAAAAGGCGGTCCACTAGGGGGTGCATTCGGTACGTTTTGGGCCAAGTTAGTAATGGCGCACCGTGGGGGTGGTGCGCCATTACTAGTTTTGAAAAAACAATAAAACAAATTCTGATTTTTTTTAAAAAAAAACTTAGTAATGGTGCACCAGTTGACAGTGCGCCATTACTAGTTTTAACTAGTAATGGCGCACTGTCCACTGGTGCGCCATTACTAGTTTTGAAAAAATAAATAAAAAAATTTTGGAATTTTTTTTGAAAATAATTTACTAATGGCGCACCATGGATGTGGTGCGCCATTACTAGTTTAACTAGTAATGGCGCACCACTCCCACAGCGCCATTAATAGTTTTGAAAAAAAATAAAAAAAATTGTTACTAATGGCGCACCGTGAATGTGGTGCGCCATTAGTATTTGGACACTAATGGCGCACCAACACATGGTGCGCCATTAGTATATACTAATGGCGCACCACATGTCTGGTGCGCCATTAATGTCATTTCCATCTATAGCCCTTTTCCTAGTAGTGATGTGCCCTAGCTCTCTAATGGCTCAGTCCTTGAGCCCTCTTCCTCATCCTCCATCAGCCATGTACACCAGTGCTAGTCCTCCGTCGGCACCGCCCAGCAGCGTGAGCGCTCCGCCGCCCGTGATCGTCAGCCCACTGCCGGCCCCGTCTAGTAGCGCGAGCGCTCCGGCGGCCATGATCCCCCGTCCTTCGTTGGCCCCGTCCAGCAGCACGAGCGCTACGGCGGCCATGACCCCCCGTCCTCCGTTGGCACTGTCCAGCAACGCGAGCACTCCGGTTGCCATGATCCCCCGTCCAGCAGCGCGATCAATCCGTCGGCCGTGATTCCACACCCTCTGGCGGTGCCGTCCAGCAACGCGAGTCCTCTACCGGCCTCCGCGGTAAGCAATGAGATATTTTAAAACCATCATTTCTCCTCATTCAGGAGATATTTGCAACCCATCAATCTCTTAGTTGGAGTTATCTTGGTACAGATTTCGCATAAAGCCTTTCATTGGGAATGTTGCTATGGTGGTCCTTATGACATTGAAATACATCCTCCTCCCATCAATTTGGATAGCTTCCGGACTCCCAAAAAAAGAGCCACGGACGTCCCAGTTTGTGTGAGTGTCATACAACTTAGTTCAAATGCCTCTAACAATTACTAACTTGTATGACTAATGGCTGTTGTAATTTTTAGAGTTCATCATGTGCAACCCTTCTTCGCAGGAAGGATCCTTTATGTTCATTCATGGTGGAAGTTGATGTTCTCTTCTCCATTCTTTTCATTCCACTCTTTTGTTCCGGAGGCATTGTGATGTTGCTCTCTTCACCCATCATCTTGTTTTATCAGGATCATGTTCTTTTCATGCTTATCCATTTAACCGGAGTGTTGCGTCTATTTTTCAAGCTCTTTCCGTCTATCAAGTTCCATCTCTCCTACCAGAGCGCCGCCCAAATTCTCTCGTATACTTGCTTCTCTTCTCAACCGAAGTGGTTTAAAATTCTTTCTTGCCCCTTGAGATCTTGATTCATGTGTTTTCAACCTACAAGGTTCTCATAATGTTCCTTGTTCCTCTTTTCCAACAGAGTGTGTCGGGGTAATTGACCACAGGTACCTCAAAGATGGCGAGACAATATTTCAAGACATCGGTGCTAGCAAAGCCCCTCAGTCCGACTGCTCAGGCCGCCCCAGACGGCCCCCTATCCGACTGCGCCAACCTGACGGTTGCTGACTACGCTGAGCAGTCGGTTGCCCGAAGTCGACCGCTGCACCGACAAGACCATGGACTAGACAGCCATACCACAAACAAGACGGTTGTACTGTGACATCATCTATAGTGTACTTGTCCCCTGGCACTATTTTATAAAGTGTCCAAGGGACAACCAGCCATGCCACCATGCCTCACACATGGCTTGATTTGTAAGCTACCCCAAGTAGCTTACAACAAACGTCATGTCCCATGCCTACCTAGCTTACATGCTAAGCCAGCCACACACACATATATATATAAGCTAGCCATCCATCCACTCCTCACTCTCACACGCATGCATACATGCTCACGCCACACACACTTGGCCGGCCACAATTGCTCCCTGGGAGCACTCAACTCCCACTTGCTAGCCAGCTCATACACACATATGAGACATATACAAGCCAGATGCCTATGGCACAGATACAGCTTCAGGAGCACTCTGTACTGCAGATATACCACATATATTCAGACATGCAGGAGTAGGGGTATTATCTCTCCGGAGAGCCCTGAACCTGGGTAAACTAGCGTGTGCTACTTGCATACCCGTCCCCAGATATTTCGGCGGCAGTCTTGCCCTCACCTCAAGCCACCCCGTGGCATCTATCGTCTCGCAAACCCCCCTGAGAATACCACGACAGAGTGTTTGCAATCTTCTTTGTCTCCGTTGTATTCTTTCTTTCAAGTTGTTCAACCTATCAAGGTTCATGGTTTCACTCATTTGTCAAAGAAGCAACTTTGTTTTACCTTTTGCTCTTCCGCTTCTCTCCGGTGCCATCCCTAGATCTCAGGGAGAGATCTCTTGTAAGTGGAGGAGTGTTGTGACACCCCGAGACGACGCTCAAGATGCCTTCCGTGGATTCCGAGTTTCGCCATGTGTTTTATTTGTCTAGTGCATTCATCATTGCATCATGTCGTCTTGCAACCCTTTTCAAAGCTCAGCTAAATAAACTGCATAGATCGTTGATCTATTTAAATCGAGGGAATTCACATGGTGATTTCTCTTTATAACACATATCCTCCCAATATTATTAGGGATCTATAAAAATTATATTCCATTAATTTGGAAGTTACCACAACACACGTGCAGGCCTTTCCTTCTTCAAGTTTTGATTCTGTAGCCTTGCCTATAATTCTTTTCCCATCTATCGAGGCTCTTTCTAAATTCTCAACATTTTTGGGCACTTCTAAATCCTAGTCCCAGTTCAAACCATTTGAATTAAATTCAAATGAGTTTGGATTTAAATTGCCAAAACCTCTTCCAACCATTTTTGGTAAATCCTTCTTATTTCTTGGTCTAGGGAAAATATCTCCGTTGGTCTAATTCTTTTTCTAACCCTCTCTTTATTTTCTCCAAAGTTCTAATTATTTTATAAATGGAAATGGAAGACCAATTTAGTTTCCAGGTTGGCCCATCTCCTTCTCTCTCCCTAGCCTTCCTACAGCCCAGCCGCAACCAGCAACTAGGCCGGCCCTTTAGCCCAACCCGCTACCCACCTAACCCTTTAACCTAGCTCCTCTCGTCCTCCCACTCTCATCCCGATCCCCATCCCTGTGCGCTGCCACCACACAAAGCCAGCGCCAGGAGGCCGCGCCCGCCCCTCCTCTCGCTCGATCCCCTCAGCCTCTCCCTCTGGCCATGGCGCTCGCACCCCTTCTCGCACCCTTGGGCCTTTCCGATTCGGCGCACCACGGCACGCTCCGATGACCGCTGCTGTCGGCGAGCCTCTGCTCTGCCTCGCATCCCGTCGTCACGTCCGGTCGCCGCTGGCGACCACGACCAGCGCACGCCTTTGCCGCGATGCATCGCCATGGGTGACTAATGACCGAGCTCAAGACGTTGTCCCTCCTCCGCTTTGATTCTGGCAGGATCGGTGCCCCACTGGACATCCTTCCTTAGCGCAAGTCCCGCTGGCGCCATGTCCACCTCTGCCTCGACCTCCTCTACAAGGACAGCCGCCGCCGCGCCAAGTTCCCTGCTCCGGCACCCTGCACCTCCCTTGCCGGGACCTGCTCTATCTTCGCCTCTCGTCAATCGCGGTTGCACCAGGCGCCAAGTCCCTGTTTGTCCTCTGCTCACAGCTCCATCCAGGGCCGCCTCTCTTTGTTGACCACAAGACCCGAGGCCCTTTTGTGTTGCTTCATGTTGGATGCGCCAAGATCCTCTTCGACAAGTGCACGACTACATGGTGATGCATCAAGTAACCGCTACCCTGTCTCTGGAATGGCCAAGAAGGCCAAGTACCACGACGTTCCGAGCCCTCAGATACGTCAAGTTCGACTACCATCGCATGAGCCTCTACTTTCACAACGACGTGGGTACCACTACCGTCGACCCTCCAAGACCCTGTGGACGTTAAGTTCCTTGTCGTGACCCTGACCATCTACGTACTGTGTACAACTACCGACGACCCCGAACAACTATGAAAACATGTACCATTACCGTCGTCGAGGACTGAAAGTACCACTACTTCCATGACGATCCGTGAACAATCTCCATCGCATCGAACCCGCCTGCCCCGAAAAACACACGCTTCGAAGGTATAATCGCCGGACAATGCTCGTGAATGAATGCATGTGTGTTGTTTGAGATGCATGTTTGGATGTTGTATCCGCACGTGAACGTTAGTTGTTCCCTCGTTTTGGCACCATCCTCGACACGTGGGACACCCGGTAACCGGGACCACTCCGCGTCACTCTTGCATGTTTCGCACATCCACACTTTCTTTTGCACCGGTATCTCCGTGAACTACCGGAACCGATATGTTGCCGGTGCATCATATTCAGATTCGTCGCCGTGACACCCTTTCTTTCCACCACGGTGATAAATGCTTCAGAACATGCTGATGTAACATTTTCATAATATTGCATAAACTTGTATATGTCATCCGCATCATGATAACAACATTTAAAATGTTTAAAATTGTTGTTTGCATTAAATTGCTATATGCATATGGGCATTTTCCGGAATTGTTGTTTGGTATTTCCGGCCTCATTTAAACTTGCCTAAATAGTTAATTTAATTACGTTTCGCATCTTGCCATGTTTAACCACATTTAATCTTGTCTTGTTCATAAATGAGAGAGAACTAAATAATTGATGTGAAGTTTCGTCAATATGCAACTAGTTGCATATTGAGCTCCACTTAATTTATAGTATTGTTTGTTGCACTTTGCCATGCCATTTCTTATTAAACCGGACATGCATCATACTTGATTGTGCATCATGCCATGTTTATGTGATGGTTGTTTACCATGATGTTTCCTTCTTTCCGGTTGCGCTTCTCCTTGATAGCTTCGGTAAACATGGCATACTTCATTGATAGCCTCTAACCTTTTCACCTACGCTGACCCGTCTACTTCATTGATTCGATCTTCTTCCTAGCGGGATTTCAGGCAAGATGACCGTCACCTTGGATCTCACTACTCTCTTTGCTATGCTAGTTGTCTCGATGCTATTGCTATATCGCGCTACCTACCACTTGTTTCTCAAGCCTCCCAAATTGCCATGATAGCCTCTAACCTTTTCACCCTTCCTAGCAAACCGTTGTTTGGCTATGTTACCGCTTTGCTCAACCCCTCTTATAGTGTTGCTAGTTGCAGGTGCAGTTGCAGGTGCAGTTGTAGGTTGTTCCATGTTGGGACATGGATGTCGTGGGATATCACAATATCTCTTATTTAATTAATGCAACTATATAATTGGTAAAGGGTGGAAGGCTCGGCCTTTTGCCTGGTGTTTTGTTCCACTCTTGCCGCCCTAGTTTCCGTCATACCCGTGTTATGTTTCTTGATTTTGCATCCCTAACACGGTGAGGGGTTATGGGCCCCTCTTGATAGTTAGCTTTGAATAAAACTCTTCCAGTAAGGCCCAACATTGGTTTTAACACTTGCCATGATAATACTTGAACTAAATAATTAATTGGCATAGGGTGTCATGAACCCGAGGATTATTTCTACATACAGGGGGGCTAGTGCCAATGGTGTTGGTCCCAAAATAGAGCACTGTGCGGGGACGCCCCTTGGAAACTTGGGGTATTTTGGTACCTGTACGCATCGCTCATCCGCCGTGGCCTAAGACTAGATACGCGCGGCTACTATCAGGGTGTTGGCACGTCGTGAGGTCTTGCTGGACTTGTTTTACCATTGTTGAAATGTCTTGTCCACCGGGATTCCGAGTCTGGTCGGAGGGTCCCGCGATGGAGGATTGTCTCCACGGATCGTGAGCTTGTCATGGGCTATGTTGGGACACCCCTGCAGGGTTTAAACTTTCGAGAGCCGTGCCCGCGGTTATGTGGCAGATGGGAATTTGTTAATATCCAGTTGTAGAGGACTTGAAGTAAACTCAATTAAAATACAACAACCGTGTGCGTAACCATGACTGTCTCTTTCCGGGGAAGTTCAAGAGGAGAACACAGTTGGGTTATGTTTGAACGTAAGTAGTTCAGGATCACTTATTGATCATTACTAGTTTGCGACCGTTTGCGTAGTTTCTCAGCTTACTCTTGTACTCGTAAGTTAGCCATCATACATTGCTTAACCGTTGTTGCAACCTCACTACTTATCCTTTCCATACCCATTAAGCTTTGCTAGTCTTGATACCCATGGTAATGGGATTGCTGGGTCCTCATGCTCACAGATTACTACAACAACAGTTGTAGGTACAGGTAATGCGATGCTATGACGTGAGAGCGATGCTTGATTTCTTTTGGAGTTCTTCTTCTTCGATCAAGGGATAGGTTCCGGTCGGGGAGCCTGGGATTAGCAGGGTGGATGTCGTTCTTCTTTTTCGTTTGATTTCATCGTAGTCGGATCCTCTCTTCTGTATGATGATTGCTAAGTATTGATGTATTGATGTATTCATGTATTCACGTTGTAGCTTGTGGCGAGTGTAAGCCTTTATCTTGTATTCTCATCCATTCGGTACATGGTATGTAGTAATTGAAGGAAATATTCCCTAAAGGCAATAATAAAGTTGTTATTTATATCCTTATATCATGATAAATTATTATTATTCATGGTAGAATTGTATTAACCGGAAACCTAGTACAAGTGTGAATACATGGACAAACAGAGTGTCCCTAGTATGCCTCTACTTGACTAGCTCGTTAATCAAAGATGGTTAAGTTTCCTAGCCATGACAATGTGTTGTCATTTGATGAACGGGATCACATAATTAGAGAATGATGTGATGGACAAGACCCATCCCTTAGCTTAGCACTATGATCGTTTAGTTTATTGTTATTGCTTTCTTCATGACTTATACATGTTCCTAGACTATGGGATTATGCAACTCCCGAATACCAGAGGAACACTTAGTGTGCTATCAAACATCACAACGTAACTGGGTGATTATAAATATGCTCTACAGGTGTCTCCAATGGTGTTTGTTGAGTTGGCATAGATCGAGATTAGGATTTGTCACTCTGATTGTCCGAGAGGTATCTTTGGGCCCTCTCGGTAATGCACATCACTATAAGCCTTACAAGTAATGTGACTAGGCGAAGTATCAAGTGAAAACGCTTGATCAGTAAAAACTGAAAACTATCACCCTAGTCCATCGGATCAAGGACGTACAACAGAGATCGGAGGTGGGAATATGGCCATCCACTTAACAATTCTTTTGCACATAACTCCATGTGCTTATGTTCTGTATTGTGAAAGATTTAGCGAACTAGAAAAAAAAGCAAAACGAATCTCGACCCAGGCGGCGGCGACTGGATTGCGACTTGGCGGCCGCCATGAAGCCTCGTCATGTGTAGAACGCCATGCACTACTAGGAAAAGGCCTACTAATGGCGCACTACTGGTGCGCCATTAGTAGCACGCCACTAGTATTTTTTTACTAATGGCGCACCACTGGTGCGCCATTAGTATGCCTAGAGGTGCGCCATTACTATCTGACTTAGTAATGGCGCACCACATAGAAGTGCGCCATTAGTAATAATTTTTTTTCAATTTTTTTAATTTTTTTTCAATTTTTTTTCTTAATCTCGGGTCACTATGGCTTAATCTCGAGTCAATATGCTTAATCTTAGGTCAAATCGTAATCTATGGTCAAACTTCCCGGAGGTCACCCATCCTCACACTACTTAGCCCAAGCACGCTTAACTTCATAGATTCTATCCAACCCCAGCACCACCTCACTTCACAGCACTTGTTGATATATCTATCATATCAATCCTATTAAACCTTGCTGATGTCTAGGACTTTGTTCATGTTCATGAGTATGATGAAATTTTGAAAAAATATTTCAAACTTCCCGGTCATATTACGTATCATATTTTGAAAAATAATTCAATTTTTTTTCGAAACCATTTTTTTCTGTTACTAGTGGCGCACCTAGCATACGTGCGCCACTAGTAAGTTTGAAATTTTTTGAATTTTTTTCCCTCCGGATCTTAAAAGCCCCGTAACTTTTTTTCTGTTAGGTTTTTTGGGATTTTGAAAATGTTTAACGGGGTTTGAAAATGTTTTTGGGGATGTAACTTTTCGAGTAGATATTTTTCATATTAAAAAACTTTTTAATCCGAGTTCGTATGCAAAAGTTATGCCCATTTTACAAATTTCAAAGAGATTTTGCAAATAAGTCGAAAATTCATATTTGTAAATTTCCCAACAACTAGGACCAACATATCACATAAGGAAACTTATTTTCTTTTATTTTTTTGGACATTTCCATTCATTTTCTTTTATTTTTTTAAAACTGAAAAGGCGGTCCACTAGGGGGTGCATTCGGTACGTTTTGGGCCAAGTTAGTAATGGCGCACCGTGGGGGTGGTGCGCCATTAGTAGTTTTGAAAAAACAATAAAACAAATTCTGATTTTTTTTAAAAAAAAACTTAGTAATGGCGCACCAGTTGACAGTGCGCCATTACTAGTTTTAACTAGTAATGGCGCACTGTCCACTGGTGCGCCATTACTAGTTTTGAAAAAATAAATAAAAAAATTTTGGAATTTTTTTTGAAAATAATTTACTAATGGCGCACCGTGGATGTGGTGCGCCATTACTAGTTTAACTAGTAATGGCGCACCACTCCCACAGCGCCATTAATAGTTTTGAAAAAAAATAAAAAAAATTGTTACTAATGGCGCACCGTGAATGTGGTGCGCCATTAGTATTTGGACACTAATGGCGCACCAACACATGGTGCGCCATTAGTATATACTAATGGCGCACCACATGTCTGGTGCGCCATTAATGTCATTTCCATCTATAGCCCTTTTCCTAGTAGTGATGTGCCCTAGCTCTCTAATGGCTCAGTCCTTGAGCCCTCTTCCTCATCCTCCATCAGCCATGTACACCAGTGCTAGTCCTCCGTCGGCACCGCCCAGCAGCGTGAGCGCTCCGCCGCCCGTGATCGTCAGCCCACTGCCGGCCCCGTCTAGTAGCGCGAGCGCTCCGGCGGCCATGATCCCCCGTCCTTCGTTGGCCCCGTCCAGCAGCACGAGCGCTACGGCGGCCATGACCCCCCGTCCTCCGTTGGCACTGTCCAGCAACGCGAGCACTCCGGTTGCCATGATCCCCCGTCCAGCAGCGCGATCAATCCGTCGGCCGTGATTCCACACCCTCTGGCGGTGCCGTCCAGCAACGCGAGTCCTCTACCGGCCTCCGCGGTAAGCAATGATTTTTTAATGGTTTATTTTCTTCCTCCATTGATATGAACTGATCATGCTAATGCCATGGTTACTTTTGTTAGCTTGGTGGTGATTTGGTTTTTCAAAACCATAATTGCGATGAAGGAGTACGCCATGACATTGAAATACATCCTCCTCCCATCAATTTGGATAGCTTCCGGACACCCAAAAAAAGAGCCACGGACGTCCCAGTTTGTGTGAGTGTCATACAACTTAGTTCAAATGCCTCTAACAATTACTAACTTGTATGACTAATGGCTGTTGTAATTTTTAGAGTTCATCATGTGCACCCAAATGTGATGAGAACTTGAAGCCAGCTGTAGGAATTCCATTTGATAGTATGGAAGCGGTCGAGGAGTTTTACAAGGCTTATGCGCACAATGTTGGATTTTCAGTTCGAATTGGACAGAGGAAGACTGTAGATAATGTGATAGTCTGGAGGCGTTTCCTTTGTTCAAAATCAGGATTCCGAACAGAGAAGGTGGATGAACCCAGGACGAATTTGAACGGAGAGAAGAAAAGAACACATGCAAGAAAGATCACTAGATGTGGTTGTGAGGCCATGATAACTGTGAAGCATATAAAGGATGGCAAATACTCAATATTAGATTTTCATGAAGAACTCACCCATGATTTTGTCACACCTAGGAAGCAACATTTAATCAAGTCTAACAGAAAAGTCAGCGAGAAGGCCAAGGGCACACTATTCACATGTCATGCAGCTAGCATTGGTACATCTTGGGCATTTCGATTGCTTTGTGTTGGTGAGGGTGGATTTGAGTTCGTGGGGTGCACAAAAAGAGACCTGCAAAATTATCATCGTGACATGAGAAGTACTTTCAAGGATTTAGATGCTCAAATGTTCATTGACAACCTCAGGAAGAGGAAGAAAATCAACCCGGGGTTCTTCTTTGAGTATGTTCTTGATGATAAAAACTGTCTGACACATGTATTTTGGGCTGATGCTTTTTGTGGAAAGAATTATGCTTTGTTTGTAGAAATGGTGTCCTTTGACTCTACATATAGCACCAACCAGTACAACATGAATTTTTGCCCATTCACAGGAATAAACCACCACATGGGATCTGTTTTTTATGGTGCTGATACGTCCATTTTGCATCATGCTTTTATATCGATATTTATTGCATTATGGACTGTTATTTCACTTCATGTCACAATACTTATGGCTATTCTCTCTTATTTTACAAGGTTTACATAAGGAGGGAGAATGCCGGTAGTTGGAATTCTGGGCTGGAAAAGGAGCAAATATTAGAGACCTATTCTGCGCAACTCCAAAAGTCCTGAAACTCCACGGAACATCCTAAAATAAATAAATAAAAATCCTCGCCAAAGATGAAGGCCAGGGGGCCCACACCCTGCTCACGAGGGTGCCCCCCTAGGGCGCGCCCCCTACCTCATGGGCCCCCTGGTGGCTCTCCGACGTCCATTTTCTCCTATATGAAGTCTTTCGATGAGAAAAAAACCAGAAGGAACTTTTCGGGACGAGACTCTGCCGCCACGAGGCGGAACCTTGGCGGAACCAATCTAGAGCTCCGGTAGAGCTGTTCTGCCGGGGATACTTCCCTCCGGGAGGGGGAAATCATCACCATCGTCATCACCAACGCTCCTCTCATTGGGAGAGGGCAATCTCCATCAACATCTTCACTAGCACCATCTCATCTCCAAACCCTAGTTCATCTCTTGTATCCAATTCTTGTCTCAAAGTCCGGGATTGGTGCTAGTAGGTTGCTAGTAGTGTTGATTACTCCTTGTAGTTGATGCTAGTTGGTTTATTTGGTGGAAGATCACATGTTCAGATCCTATATGCATATTATTACCCCTCTGATTATGAACATGAATATGCTTTGTGAGTAATTACGTTTGTTCCTGAGGACAAGGGAGAAGTCTTGCTATGAGTAGTCATGTGAATTTGGTATTTGTTTGATATTTTGATAAGATGTATGTTGTCTAGCCTCTAGTGGTGTTATGTGAACGTCGACTACATAACACTTCACCATTATTTGGGCCTAGAGGAAGGCATTGGGAAGTAATAAGTAGATGATGGGTTGCTAGAGTGACAGAAGCTTAAACCCTAGTTTATGCGTTGCTTCGTAAGGGGCTGATTTGGATCCACATGTTTCATGATATGGTTAGGTTTACCTTAATACTTTTGTTGTAGTTGCAGATCCTTGCAATAGAGGTTAATCATAAGTGGGATGCTTGTTCAAGTAAGAACAACACCCAAGCACTGGTCCACTGTAACACCCTCGATGCGACTATAGCTCCCACGTGTCGAGGCACGACTTAGAGACGTAATCGCATTGAAGGCATATGTCGCAAGTTAGGCAATCTTCACAACATCCCATGTAATATGAATAATAAAGGGGAGATAACATAGTTGGCTTACACTCGCCACGTCAACCAAGTGCATAAATAACATTACATCATCCAAACACTCATGGCCCGACTACGGCGCCAAAATAAAAGAGAACCCAACATGCGACACGGTCCCAATCACCCCCAACTGGGCACCACTACTGATCATCAGGAAAGGAAACGTAGTATCATTGAGAGTCTTCGTCGAACTCCCACTTGAGCTCATACGCGTCACCTGGAGCGGAATCATCAGGCCCTGCATCTGGTGTAATAGTAATTTGTGAGCCACAGGGACTTAGCAATCTCGCACCCTCGCGATCAAGACTATTTAAGCTTATAGGCATGGCAAGGTAAAATATGAGTGGAGCTGCAGCAAGCGACTAGCAAGTATGGTGGCTAACTTATTCGCAAAAGAGAGCGAGAAGAGGAGGCAAAGCACGAGCGAGAAACTAGAGAGCAACCTGCGCAGACAATACTCCAACACCGTGTCCACTTCCCGGACTCCGCCGAGAAGAGGCCATCACGGTAACACACTCAGTTGATTCATTTTAATTAAGTTAAGGTTCAAGTTATCTACAACCGGACATTAACAAATTCCCATCTGCCCATAACCGCGGGCACGGCTTTCGAAAGTTCAATCCCTGCAGGGGAGTCCCAACTTAGACCATGACAAGCTCTCATGGTCAATGAAGGAATAGACCTCCTCCCAAGACGTTCCGATCAGACTCGGTATCTCGGTAATTCAAGACAACTCCGACAATGGTAAAACAAGTCCAGCAACACCGCCCGCTGTGCCGACAAATCCCGATAGGAGCTGCACATATCTCGTTCTCAGGGCACACCGGATAAGCTAAGCATACGGGAGCCAACGTAACCCAAGTTACCAAGGGACGGCCCCGCACGGTGCTCTAGGTTGGACCAACACTCAGAGGAGCACTGGCCCGGGGGGGGGGGGGGTAAAATTAGATGACCCTTGAGTCCGCGAAACCCAAGGGAAAAGGCTAGGTGGCAAATGGTAAAACCAAGGTTGGGCATTGTTGGAGAAGTTTTATTCAAGGCATACTGTCAAGGGGTTCCCATTATAACCCAACCGCGTAAGGAACGCACAATCCGGGAACATAACACCGATATGACGGAAACTAGGACGGCAAGAGTGGAACAAAACACTAGGCGAGAGGCCGAGCCTTCCACCCTTTACCAAGTATATAGATGCATTAAGATAACTTAGCAATATAATGATATCCCAACAAGTAAATAAATGTTCCACCAAGGAACGGCCTCCAATCTTCACCTGCAACTAGCAACGCTATAAGAGGGGCTGAGCAAAGCGGTAACATAGCCAATCAATGGTTTGCTAGGACAATGGTGGGTTAGAGGTTTGACATGGCAATTTGGGAGGCTTGCAAGCAAGTGGTAGGCATCGTAGCAATGGCATAGCAAAAGAGCGAGCAAACTAGCATAGCAAAGATAGTAGTGATTTCGAGGGTATGATCATCTTGCCTGCACAGTTGTCAGAGTTGACTGGATCATCAAGAGCAAACTCAACGGGCTCCTCGTTAGCGAACTCGTCTCCCGGCTCTACCCAAACAAGACAAACAAGCAACAAGGATACAATCAACCACGTGCAAACTCAAACAACACGATGCAAAGATGATATGCTATGCGGGATGCGATGCGGGATGCAAAATGCAAGATGTGACAGGAAATGCATGAACCTGGCCTCAACTTGGAATTCCAAGGGTGCCACTGGAAAGATGAGATGAAATCGCTTGAAAACTATATAAAGAACGCCGTAATCGGAGTTACGGTTTGGAAATGGCAAGCGATTCAAAAATGACACCGGTCTGCGATTTACAGCAAGTAGGCATGTAAATGCAATGAGATGAACATGCTACAACCCCCAAACAAGACAACAAAATACATGGCAGGGAAGCATTCAAGATATACCGAGTCCCTTAGTGACCTTGAGCCAAAAGGGATCACAAAATATACTAACAAGCACACGAACATAGCAAAAACATAATCAGTTTTCAGACTTAGTGAAAACTGGGATATGCTGAAGCATAACTCACGAAGGCATGTTTACGAGCTCGATGCACTCACCACGGTGCAAGTCATGGAAAGACAAGCCTACATCCCTAAAGAAGGCACAAATTACAAGCTATACATGGCAAGAACAATGGCATAGCATGCACGGATCAACTACAATAACATCGGCAAAATCGCAAACAAGTTGACGATCTGCCCAGATTCACAATGAAGCAAAAGTAGAGCTCGACTGACTCAAGCTAGGGTGCTCCATAATTGCAAATAAAGACATGGATGGATAGAGCATAAGGAGATTAACAAAACTCCCTTACTGATTATCCTCAAAAGAGGCACGCATCACTAGGAAACAGCAAGAACATATGGCATCATGAACTAAATAATCCCAGACTTAGTGAAAACTACTAAGTCCCTGAAAACAGATTTACCGGGTGCCTCACTTTGCAAGCCTGCACAAGTCACCACACACATCCTAAAAATGCATGGGTTGCACCTCTGGAAAGATAACAAGATGCTTAACAAAACATATGAAGGACTCACAGACATATCATGCACACAACAATCATGGCAAAAATGACAAAAGTCTAAGATGAACTAGCAGATCTGACAAATAACTCACGAAGCCTCCTTCTAGCAGCATTTCGGGCATCAAGATGAGCTCCAATGAAAATGATGCAATGGAATGAAATGATGTACTCTCTGAGATGAACATTTTCATATGCTATATGTCCAAATCAGAGCTACGGATGCGGAGATATCACAGGTCAAAGATTGCATAAAAAATTAGGGTTCTGAGGGAAAAGTCAACCGTCAAATTTCGGATCTCAGATCTGCACGCTTCCCGAGGCTCGCCGGCGCGCACTGTTCACCGGAGCACGGAAGTCGAGGAGGGAGAGGCCGGGGGCGGCGGGGCCGGGCGGTGCGGCGGCGGGGCCGGACGGCGGCGAGGACGGAGTGGAGCGGGGCGGCGCGGCGCCCGGGCGGCAGCGGCGAGGCGGCGGAGATGCGGGGCGGCGGCGGCCGGTGGCGGCGAGGGGCGACGGCGAGGCGGCGGGGCCGGCGGACGGCGTCGGGGAAGAGAGAGGCGGCGGGTGGCGCGGATCTGGCCCGGTGGCGGCGAGGGGCGGGCCTCCCACGGGCTCGCCGGGCCGCGCGGAGGAGGAGGTTGGCGGGGACACGTGGCGCCTCTCGGTTGGCCGCGGTCGCCGACGGACGTGTCCGGCGCGCGGTGATCTCTTTTTTAGGGTTTCGGAGAGGAAGAGAGATCCGAAAACGGGGGGGGGGGCTATTTATAGGCATAAGTGGAGCTAGGAGAGTCCAAATGAGGTGCGGTTTTCGGTCACGCGATCGTGATCGAACGCTCTAGATGATGGAGCAGAGTTTGGTGGGTTTGGGGCCAAGTTGGAGGGGTGTTGGGCTGCAACACACACGAGGCCTTTTCGGTCCCTCGGTTAACCGTTGGAGTACCAAACGAAGTCCAAATGGTACGAAACTTGACAGGCGGTCTACCGGTAGTAAACCAAGGCCGCTTGGCAAGTGTCGGTCCAATCCGGAAATGTTTAATCCCCACACACAAAAGAAAGCTAGAAATGATCACTGGAGGAGAACGAAGCGCCAGAATGCAAAACGGACAACGGGGAAAATGCTCGAATGCATGAGACGAACACGTATGCAAATGCAATGAACATGATGACATGATATGAGATGCATGACAACGACAACAACACACGGAGACAAAAACCCGAACCCGAGGAAATAAATATAACTTAACGCCGGAAACGTCAAGAGTTGGAGTACAAATAGGGAAAGTTACATCCGGGGTGTTACATCCACCCACATATCAAATTATCAAAGTATCGAACGCGAATCATATGAACGTGATGAAAACTAGCTTGATGATATTCCCATGTGTCCTCGGGAGCGCTTTTCCTATTATAAGAGTTTGTTCCGGCTTGTCCTTTGCTACAAAAAGGATTGGGCCACCTTGCTGCACTTTATTTACTTTTATTACTTGTTGCTCGTTACAATTTACCATATCACAAAACTATCTGTTACCACTTATGTCAGTACTTGCAGAGAATACCTTGCTGAAAACCGCTTATCATTTCCTTCTGCTCCTCGTTGGGTTCGACACTCTTACTTACCGAAAGGACTACGATAGATCCCCTATACTTGTGGGTCATCAAGACTCTTTTCTAGCGCCTTTGCCGGGGATTTTAGCGCTTTTGGTAGGTGGAATTTGGTAAGGAAAAATTTATATAGTGTGCTGAAATTTACCGTCACTTGTTACTATGGAAAGTAATTCTCCGAGGGGCTTGTTCGGGGTATCTTCACCCCGTCCAGTAGAGCAAAGAGTTGCTCCTCAACCTACTGAACTTATTGAAAATGAAACTCCTTTTGAATTTCCTTCGGGTATGATGGAAAAACTGCTAGCTAACCCTTTTACAGGAGATGGAACAAAGCATCCTGATGAGCACTTAATGTATGTGGATGAAGTTTGTGGATTATTTAAGCTTGCAGGTATACCCGATGATGTTGCTAAG
Organism: Triticum urartu; assembly: GCF_003073215.2. Classification (NCBI taxonomy): domain Eukaryota; kingdom Viridiplantae; phylum Streptophyta; class Magnoliopsida; order Poales; family Poaceae; genus Triticum; species Triticum urartu. The sequence goes on along the minus strand of NC_053023.1, from coordinate 640,546,530 downwards.
AAGAAGGTCTTCCCTTTTTCTTCGAAGGGAGACGTATTGATATGGTATAGGCTATGTGATGATATGAGATCATGGGACTATAAAAGATTGAAGTTGGAATTTCATCAAAAGTATTACCCTATGCATCTTGTTCATCATGATCGCAATTATATATATATAATATTTGGCCTCGCGAAGGAGAAAGCATTGCTCAAGCTTGGGGGAGGCTTAAATCATGTTATATTCATGCCCCAATCATGAGCTCTCAAGAGAAATGATTATTCAGAATTTATATGCTCGGCTTTCTGATAACCATCGCACCATGCTCGATACTTCTTGTGCTGGCTATTTTATGATGAAGACTATTGAATTCAGATGGAATTTATTGGATAGAATTAAACACAACTCTGAAGATTGGGACCTCGATGAAGGTAAGGAGTCAGGTATGACACCTAAGTTTGATTGTGTTAAATCTTTTATGGATATTGATATTTTACGTAAGTTTAGCACTAAATATGGACTTGACTCTGAGATAGTAGCTTCTTTCTGTGAATCTTTTGGTACTTATGTTGATCTCCCTAAGGAGAAGTGGTTTAAATATCATCCTCCCGTAGAAGTAAAAGTAGTTGCACCTTTTAAAGTTGAAGAAAAGACTGTCACTTATAATGATCCTATTGTTCCTACTTCTTATGTTGAGAAACCACCTTTCCATGTTAGATTAAAGGATCATGCTAAAGCTTCAACTGTTGTTCATAAAAGCAATATTAGAACTTATACACCTCTTGAGCAAGTTAAAGTAGAACCTAATACTGCTATTGTTAAAGATCTCTTGTCTGATAATATTGATGGGCATGTTATTCAGTTCAAACGTGAAACTGCTAGAATTGCTAAACCTTGTGCTTAAGATAAACATAGACCTGTGGTAGGTGTCGTGGGTTTGTCACGACAGATGTCCTCGTTAAAGGACTTAGTCGTGGAGCCATCGCAACGGGTTAGCTTAAAAGGGGTTAGACCGGACAACGGGACACGGGAGTTTATACTAGTTCGGCCCCTTCGATGAAGGTAAAATTCTACGTCTAGTTGTGATTGGTATTGCTAGGGTTTTGAAAGCCAGGTAGCGAATCCGCTTTGTCTGGCTCTCGAGTTGTTGCTGTATGTCCCTAAACCGCGGTCGGGTCGTCCCTTTATATACATAGGTTGACGCCCGCCGGGCTACAGAGTCCCGAAGCCGGATTATAAACGTATCCGGTTCGGCCTCTCTCTTTCTATCTTACTATACAAGTTACATGACTAGGCCGGTTTACATTTACAGACTGTAACCCACCTTTGGGCCCTCCGTAAAGCGCCATCATCTTTACATCTTCATGGGCTTCTAATCTTCAAAGAGTCAACCCGGCTACATAAGGCCGGTTTACCTCCAGTAGTAATATCCCCAACATTAGGCCCCAGATTGGTTTGAACTTGTTCATGTCAATCTTCCACACTTTAGAAAAAAATCTTCTCTCTTATCTTCATTTTTGATCTTGTAAACCACCGTGACGTCATACTTCAAAATTACGATAAACCACCCTGACGTCATCCATCCGTTGATGTCGGAGATTTCCTTCATTTAATATATATCCAGTCATTGAGGCGACACCTTTATTAACTTATCCATTTTTTGGGCTCCTCGATTCCCGTACTTGCCATTTTATCACTTCGCCTTATAAATAGGACCGAGGGGTCATTTTCACCGTTTCCCCCCGCGCCTCTTCGCGTCGTCTTCCTCGCGCCGCTCAGCCTCTGGAGCTCCGCCGCCACCGTCGACCGTCGCCTCTGCTCCGACCTTGGCCGCTGCATCACCCTGAACGCACCAGAATACTGCGGCGCCCTTCCGCTTCCTCGCCAGCTCCGGTAAGCTCTCTGCTTTTTTCACCATAGATCTGTTCTAGGGTTTCGACATTCTTCGTAGTTCTTCCGAAGTTCATCAGTGCTATTCTTCCCTGTTCTTCCTTTAATAGATAGACACTTCATGCTTGATGCATCTCTTGCCGTAGCTTACCTACCATGGTCATCACAAATCCTTATGCGCAAAGAACTGATCTAGTCTGTCAAAAATTGCTTCAGTTCTGCACCCCTTCAAGATCCAATTATTTTTGCTTTTCTGTCTTATCTTTAGATCCGAAAGTTTTATACATCACTGTGAGATCTGTTTCTATATTCCTATGAGATCCATTTCTCCTCTCACCAATATAAGCGGTTTAACATTGTATAAATAGTCTATGCCATTAGCCCTCTGATAAACCGGAAAAGCATCTTACCTTCACAATTATGCTCCGGTTTAACAGTGTCTGATCAACCCTGTGCTAGCATTACCTTTCTCTCTCATTATACTAGTCTCCGGGTTGTACCATTCATCATATCAGCATATTTCTTACTCCCTTGTCTCTTGTGTATAATCATGCGTAATTTATAAACCGGCCTTTCATTTTCAGTTTGTTCACTTTGCAATGGCCAAACAATTCACTGCCTGCAACTGGGCTCGTTCCCGGGTTACTGAGGCTCAATTGAATGAGATGGTTAGCATCGGCTCTCTGCCTAAGAAAACTGAGATCAAATGGCGAGTTCCAGGAACAGAGAATCCTCCAACCCCAAGACAAGGCAAGGTGGTAATCTTTGTTGACCATATGGGCCGTGGTTTCAAACCGCCAGGGTCAAAATTTTATTGAGATGTGCTTGCCAGCTTCCAACTGCATCCACAAGATATTGGTCCCAACTCAGTCTCCAACTTATGCAATTTCCAAGTCTTCTGTGAAATCTATTTACAAGAAGAACCAACTGCAGAATTGTTCCGGGATTTCTTTCACTTAAACCGGTGCACAGAGTTTGTGAATGGCCCGAACACAGAGCTTGGTGGTGTCTCGATTCAAAAGCAGAAAGAAGTGGAATTTCCTCATGCCAAACACCATAGCCACCCAAAGGAATGGAACCAAACATGGTTCTATTGCAGAGACACTTCGCCTGAGGATGAAAATCCCCTCCCCGGCTTCCGTGATCATAGATTATCCAATACTCACCCAATGCCACAACGCCTGAGCTCCTTAGAAAGGGCAAAATACGCTCCTCAAATCGCCAAGCTCCGGGCCTTTATGGCAAACGGTTTAACAGGTGTGGATTTTGTGCGCTGTTCGTTTAATGTGCGAATATACCGGTGAAGTTGACGATCCTCAACACCACTGCAACATCCAATTATCTGAGGAAGAAGTCACTGAAGGTGTAAAGAAAATTCTGAATGAATCGGAACTGGTCTGCAGTCAAGCCGGTCTGAGTCCCTTCTATACCAAGAACAAACTGCCTGCTGTAAGCATTACACTTCCTCTTCATCTCTAATATATTTAACTTATACAAGCTGTAACCCTTCTTCTATATATATATAGGGTGATGACCCTTTCTGGAAACGGAAATCCATAGAGAAAGCGGCAAAGCCAACTGGAGACAAAGTGGTCAAACCAACCCGCCCGAAGACCAAAGTCGTAAAACGGACGTCAAAGCGGAAAACGGCTGACCGGATTAATATGGAACTTGATGATGATACCGATGACCCAGAAGTTGAGGTAGAACTTGACTCACTTGGCTCTCTTTTTATGCATCTTGTTAACAATGATCTTCCTCAGGAGGAGGCATAAGCTAGTCAGGCTGATGATGTAGAGGTAATTACCCTTTCCTCCGGTTCAGACTCTATGCCAACACAAAAAACTCGCCAAGCAATCCGGAAAGTAACCTTTTCTCATCCTCTTGCTCACTTGGATCCAACATTTATTTTGAAGACTCAACAGCATGAAGCTCGCCGGACAACCCGACATAGTGGCCAACAAGTCACCTCTACCGGTTTACCTGATACTCCGGTTCGGAAGCGCCGGTCTGAGGTCTCTCCTACTTCTGACCATTCTTACCCCAAGGCAGGTTATTTCAGACAGCCTCTTAATCCGTCCGATTCAAATTATCAGGTGACACCTCCTTCCTCTTCTGGTGAATCGACAACAACTCAACTCCCCCCTTTGAAAACTTTGGCCGGGTGAGTTATGAAAAACCATTCCTTTCAATGCGCCCTATATCTTTTGAACAGGATATTAATCCTTTTTTATTCTGTTTGCAGGGCCAAAGCCAGACCCAGCAAGAAAGCTCGGGTCACCAATCCGCCAGAAGACCCTGTTGCCGAAGAAGAAGAACCAAGAGGTGAACCGGAGCAGACTGGTGAACCGGAAGGCCTCCATCCTGAAACAACTTTTGATGATCCGCCCCTTGACGGCCAACAAACTGAAGAACCAACAGATGCTGAGCCTGCCGCCCCTGATACTGAACCGGCAGAACCAAACCGGGCTAATCCAATGAAAGACACTGAAATTCCATCACCATCCACCAAAAATCCTGAAGGCCAGGGTGATGACGTTATTATTACTGGAACATGCCACAGCTCTTCTGGTCATCCCGTCATTTTGGCTCAGCATAGTGCCAAAGAAGAGCAAATTGCCAGGGATAAAGGTAAATGGAGCAGGGACTTATCAAGCTATGCTCATCTTAACGCCGATGAGCTTCATTCCGGCTTCTTGAACCGTCTGCACTCAAACCGGGATTATGAAGCCGGTTTGGTGAATTTGATGAAAGAATGATATGAGGTAAATGCTTCTCCCTTGTACATTGATTTATAGGTGAAATACTATTCCAAGTAGCCTCCAAGAGCCGTTTTATGTTTGTTAATCATAAACCGGGTCTTTGTAACACTTCAAGCATCCCATCATTGATCCTTGCAAAGGCATGTCCTCAATCACAGATAAGACTCATGTTTGAAAAAAATTAGATAATGTTCTGCAGCATAGCCCCCATAGGCCGGTTTAACTTGGCAAGTTAATCCGGTTTTTAATCCACAACACCGGTTTAGAACAAACGTACATTAGCCCCCAAGTGTCAAGGATAATGCTTGCATTATTCTGGAGACTTGTATAGAGGGTAGTATTTGAGAGCAAATAGGCATTAGCCCCCAAGTATGAAGTGGATAACTTGTTATATGCTTTATACTTAGTGCATAAATATGTTGTTTTGTTGAATATACCTTCAATGTTGCAGGCTGAACTGAGAAGCAAAGATGCCCAAAACTCTGACTTGCAAGAAAATGTGAAGTCTCAACAAGCCAAAGCTGCAAAAGCCAAAGAGGAGCTGACGCAGGCCCTGGCCGGAATGGAAAAATTGAAAGAATCCTTCAACAAAGATTGTGCTGAATGGGAAACCGAAAAAGCCGGTTTGACCAAAAGAGCTGTAGATGCCGAGGAAGCCCTGAAACCGGTGGTTGAAGAACTAGCCGGTTTGAAGCGCCAAATCAACGCTATGACCTCTGCTATCTTTGGTAAGTGTCTGCTTATGTATGTTGCACCAATCAATGAATCTTAAAACTGACCAAAATGTTGATAAAATCTTTGGCAGGAACTGGATCACTCATCTTGGTGTAGATATGCAGATGAAGCTCAAAGCGGCATATACATTGGTTGAGAAGCTATACTCTGGATCTCAGCGAGCCATTAGTACAACGGCTTATAACAAACTGGCGCCCACGTTGATTAAGGAGACCCTTGAGAAGCTGGGCATGTTACCGGCGCATATTGGCGAGTTGAAAAGAGCCGCTGCGAGAGCAGGAGCATTAACCGCCCTTATTCGAGCCAAGGTCTGGATTCCAGACCTTGAAGCGGAGGATATCATTAAAGGATATCCAGGCATTAAAGAAGATGGTTCAAACATTGACAATGATGATCTTTGGCGGCTGACCAAACAGATGCGGCCAGCGGCCAGCAAATTGGCTGAGGACACCGATTTGTCCCATTTTCAACCGTTTTATGATGCAGAAGGGAAAAGACAGCCGGCCGATATCCATGAAGTCGAAGAACTTGTGCCTCCGATTCGTAAGCACACTTATGCCCCTGATATTAACCCTTCTGATCTTATCCATGAGGAAGCAGTGTTCCAAGCTTTAACCGAAATCGATTGGTCAACGACTGATTTCTAGCGGCTGGGGAGGGATGAAGAAGCGCCGACACCAACTGATCCGCAACCGTCAAACTGTCGTGATGAAGAGTCCTGATCCGGTTGCCGGTTTATATGGATACTGTGAAAAACAATGGCACTGTTTGAACCGCTTTGAAGCTTCATGTAATAGGATAGCTGAAACTTTATTTATCTGCCATGCCATCGAGCATGTTTCATAACGCTTTGTGACAATCTGTGCCGCCCTTCAGGATATATTTTATGCATAGCCTATGATGACTTGCCTTCCTGGGTCCAAAAAACTTAAAAGTGTCTAGCGGTTTACCGCTAAACATGTCATAATATCCAAGAAGTATATAGTACTTTAGCTGAATAATCAAGTGTTTGTACAAAAAATAATGTACATAACATACCTGATTGATTGACCAAACGTGTATACAGCAAAGGTGTTTAACACCAACCCAATATGTTTGATAATTTCATCTTCATAATGTTGGTCTATCTATTAAACCGGACCGGTATAACTACCGGATTTTCTTTATAACACTGGTGATTTAGTCAAACCAGACCAGGTCAATGACCACCGGTTTATAATTGATATGTGCCAACAACTGGTGGTTGGAAAGCAAGCCGGGTCAAGGACGCCGGTTTATCAAAAAATACTTATGATTGTCAACAAACAAAATTCAAATGGGAAAATATGCGAGGCTTTTTACGAGCTGCCAGGCTCCAAATCGAGGCTTTTCATGGGCTGCCAGGCCTCTGAGTTAAACCATTTAACAAAGCCTTTTAAGATGGGCCTCCAATTAACCAATCATATTTTTAACTGTGACAAGTTAAGGGTCTGTGAAAGATTGACTTGTCAAACGTTCGATGGGTCATGCCAGGATTACCTGGATAGGAGTGGCTTACTTGATGAAGGCAGGTTAACCCGGGGTTTTAGGTGAATACACCAGGCTTCCAAGCCGTGGCTTGATAGCCAATTACGAGGGTCCTTTCAAACTCTTTGTTGCTTTGCAAAAAAGAGCCCCCAAGTAACTTTGTTAGCGATGCTCAGAGTGTGCCTATGTTTGAGTTTGTACTGTGTACAATACTCTCTTTGGCTCCACAAATTTTTCCTTGTGTGGCTGAAATGCCTATCAAGAGGTGTAGCTGTGGTTCAAACATGACCAATCCCCCTAGTGATTTTCTTTATCTTTATGCAGCTGCTAAAGCCGGTTTAACAAAGACTCCGCTTTGACCGTTAACTTGTAAAAGCACACATATGGTATAAGAAAGAACAGATACCCCGCTTATAACGGAGGCTCCGGTTTATTATATGGTATATACACTGTCATAAATATGTACAGATGAAGAGCCTATGGCTTCAAGTATAGTAAGGCCGAAGGAGAGCTATGTTCCATGGCCGCTTTGTCTCCTCCGATTGACGTGAATCTTCATGCTCTCGAACATCAATGAGGTAGTAGGATCCGTTGTGCAGATTTTTGCTGACCACAAAGGGTCCTTCCCAAGGGGGGGATAACTTGTGCATATCAGTCTGATCCTGGATGAGCCGGAGCATCAAATCACCTTCTTGAAAGGTTCTAGTTTTAACCCGGCGGCTGTGATAACGTCGAAGATCTTGTTGATAAATCACCGAATGTGCTGCTGCAAGATCCCGCTCTTCATCCAACAGGTCCAGAGAATCCCGACGTGCCTTCTCATTATCAGCTTCAACATAAGCTGCCACACGGGGCGAATCGTGATGGATGTCACTAGGAAGAACCGCCTCCGCTCCATAAACCATGAAGAAAGGCATGTAACCCGTAGACCTATTGGGTGTGGTGTTGATGCTCCATAACACAGAAGGTAGCTCCTCGACCCAACAACCCGGCATCCGCTTTAAGGGAACCATAAGCCTTGGTTTGATACCCCGTAGGATTTCTTGATTTTCCCTTTCCGCTTGACCATTAGATTGGGGGTGAGCCACTGATGCTAGATCAAGCCGGATGTGCTCACGTTGACAGAATTCTTCCATCTCTCCTTTTGATAAGTTAGTACCATTGTCTGTTATAATGCTATGTGGAAAGCCAAACCGGAATATCACCTTTTTGTTGAATTGAACCGCCGTGGCTGCATCACACTTGCTGACTGGCTCTGCCTCTACCCACTTAGTGAATTTATCAACTGCTACTAACAGATGGGTCTTCTTGTCCTTGGAGTGCTTGAAGGGTCCAACCATATCCAGCCCCCAAGTTGCAAACAACCACGTAATTGGAATCATCCGCAACTCTTGAGCCGGAACATGCGCACGGCGGGGAAACTTTTGACATCCATCACATCTTTTGACTAAATCCTCCGCATTAGCATGCGCCATCAACCAGTAAAAACCGTGGCGAAAAGCTTTGGCAACCAACGACTTTGAACCGGCATGGTGACCGCAATCCCCTTCATGAATTTCTCGCAAAATCTCACAACCTTCTTGAGGAGAAACGCATCGCTGAATTGCTCCTGAAACACTGTAACGATGTAACTCCCCATTGAGTATGGTCATGGACTTGGACCGCCGGATTATCTGTCGAGCCAACGTTTCCTCAGCTGGTAACTCGCCCCGGTTCATGTAATCCCGATGTGGGATCGCCCAATCCGGTATGGCATGCAGAGCTGCCACCAACTGAGCCTCCGGATCAGGAATAGCCAAATCTTCTTCGGTTAGTATTTTGACTGACGGATTGTGCAATACATCAAGAAAGACATTGGGCGGAACCGGTTTACGTTGGGAACCAAGACGACTTAAAGCGTCCGCCGCTTCATTCTTCCGCCGGTCTATATGGTCTACCTGATAACCTTTAAAGTGACCAGCCAATGCGTCCACCTCTCGCCGATATGCAGCCATGAGTGGGTCCTTAGAATCCCAAGTGCCAGACACTTGCCGAGACACTAGATCTGAATCGCCGAAGCACTTAACCCGGCTCAAATTCATCTCTATAGCCATCCGAAGACCGTGGAGTAAAGCCTCATATTCAGCTGCATTGTTAGTACGAGGGAACATTAAACGGTGGACATAACAAAACTTGTAACCTCGTGGGGAAGTTAATATGACTCCAGCCCCCGAACCCTCTAACTGTCTGGATCCATCAAAATGAATAGTCCAATATGTATTATCTGGTTTCTCCTCAGGTGCCTGTAACTTCGTCCAATCATTGATGAAATCTACGAGTGCCTGGGACTTGATCGCCGTGCGGGGTATATATTTGCGTCCTTGAGGTCCAAGCTCAATGGCCCACTTGGCAATCCGGCCAGTTGCCTCTCTGTTTTGAATGATGTCGCCCAGAGGAGCTGAACTGACCACTATGATAGGATGGCCCTAAAAATAGTGTTTGAGCTTCCGGCTTGCCATAAACACCCCATACACTAGTTTCTGCCAATGTGGATACCTCTGCTTTGACTCAATGAGCACCTCACTGATATAATAAACCGGCCATTGAACCGGATACTCTTTGCCAGGCTCCTTGCGCTCTACCATAATGGCTACGCTGACAGCCCGGGCATTAGCAGCCACATACAACAATAATGGCTCTTTATCGATCGGTGCTACCAGCACGGGCGGTTCCACCAGCTGCCTCTTCAGATCTTCAAACGCCTTATCAGCTGCCTCACTCTAGACAAAGTTATCTGTTTTCTTGAGCATCTGATATAAGGGGATGGCCTTCTCTCCAAGGCGGCTGATAAACCGGCTCAAGGCTGTAATCCGGCCGGCCAGACGTTGCACATCGTTAATACACGCCGGTTTAGCCAAGGACGTAATTGCTGCAATCTTTTCCGGATTAGCCTCAATGCCTCTGTTTGAAACCAGAAAGCCTAAGAGCTTTCCTGCCGGGACACCGAAAACACACTTCTCCGGATTGAGCATCATCTTGTAAACCCGGAGATTGTTAAAGGTTTCCCGTAGATCACCTATCAATGTCCCCTCCTTTCTGGATTTCACCACAATATCATCCACATACGCATGAACATTGCGCCCAATTTGCTTATGAAGGCAATTCTGAACACATTGCTGGTAAGTTGCCTGGGCACTTTTGAGTCCAAAGGGCATGGAAACATAGAAGAAGGCTCCAAAGGGAGCTATAAAGGCTGTCTTCTCCTGGTCCTTAACTAACTGCCATTTTGATCTGATGATAACCAGAGTAAGCATCCAATAAACACAAACGGTCACAACCCGCCGTAGCATCAATTATCTGATCAATGCGAGGGAGAGCAAAGGGGTCTGCAGGGCAAGCCTTGTTTAAATCTGTGTAGTCCACACACATGCGCCAAGTGTCGTTTTTCTTAAGAACCAGCACCGGATTGGCTAACCACTCTGGATGAAAAACTTCAACAATAAACCCAACAGCCAACAAACGGGCTACCTCTTCACCTATAGCCTTGCATCTTTCCTCGTTGAAACGGCGGAGGAACTGTCAGACCGGTTTGAATTTAGGATCAATGTTGAGTGTGTGCTCAGCGAGTTCTCTCGGTACACCCGACATGTCAGAAGGTTTCCATGCAAAGATGTCCCGATTCTCACGGATGAACTCGATGAGCGCGCTTTCCTATTTGGGATCCAGGTTAGCGCTGATGCTGAACTGTTTGGATGAATCTCCAGGGACAAAGTCGACCATCTTAGTGTCTGTAGCTGATTTGAACTTCAATGCTGGATAATGTTCCGTAGTTGGCTTTTTTAAGGAGGTCATGTCTGCCGGATCAACTTGCTCCTTATAAAATTTTAACTCCTCCGTGGCACAAACCCACTCAGCATAAGCCGCATCGCCTTCTTCACACTCCAAAGCAATCTTTCTACTTCCATGTACTGTGATAGTCCCCTTATGACCTGGCATTTTAAGCTGTAGGTAAACATAACATGGCCTTGCCATAAACTTAGCATAAACCGGCTGCCCAAACAAGGCGTGGTACGGACTTTTGATCTTCACCACCTCAAATGTCAATGTTTCTGTCCTTGAATCGTAGTCATCTCCAAAAGCTACCTCCAAAGCTATCTTACCAATAGGATATGCAGACTTACCAGGCACCACACCATGAAATACCGTATTCGACGGTTTAAGATCCTTATCTGTCAACCCCATATGGCGGAATGTATCATAATACAAAATATTGATACTACTTCCCCCATCCATGAGCACTTTAGTGAACTTGTATCCCCCAACTTGAGGGGCTACCACCAAGGCCAAATGACCTGGATTATCAACCCGGGGCAGGTGATCCTCTCTACTCCACAAAATAGGTTGCTCCGACCAGCATAAATACTGAGGTATTGCCGGCTCAACAGAGTTGACTGCCCTTTTGTGAAGCTTCTGATCACGTTTGCACAAACTAGTAGTGAAGACATGATATTGCCCGCTGTTCAGCTGTTTGGGATTGCTCTGATAACCCGACTGCTGCTGCTGCTGCTGCTGACTCCCCTGATGGTTGTAACCTCCCTGGTTGCCTTGGTGTCCTTTATCGTCGTGTCCGGTTTGATTGCCTGGAAACCCTGAACCGGAACCACCACCTCTGTAACCCGGCCCGTGGAAACCTCCTCCTGAACCGCCGGGCGGGCTGCTGTCATATTGGAACATATTGGAATTCTTGAAATCCTGCATGATATAACAATCTTTCCAGAGATGTGTTGTCGGTTTATCCTTTGATCCATGCTTTGGACAGGGCTGATTTAACAAACGCTTCAAATTGTTGCCTGGACCTCCACCCCTCTGGGGCTGCTTGCCTTTACGGCGCTGGCCATTCTCCTGCGCGATGGTATTTGCGACAAAGTCCAAACCACTGTCGGCCTTGCGCTTACCAGCGTTTCCATGGCCTGCCGGATTATGTTGTTGTCCTTTGGCATTGCCGTTCTTCTTACCCTTCTCCGGTTTGTCCTCCTCTGAATCCGGATCCTTGGTATTATCTGAATCAACATATTTAACCAAAGCGGCCATGAGTGTTGACATGTCGTTGCAGTGACGTTTGAGCCTTCCCAACTTCTGTTTCAACGGTTTGAAATGGCAATTGCCTTCTAACGTTAACACTGCGGTGTCTGCATTGATATGATCTGATGAATGCAAAATCGCTGAGACCCGTTTGACCCAATGGGTCATGGACTCCCCTTCCTCTTGGACACAAGCGGCCAGATCTACAATTGACATTGGCTGCTTACACGTATCCTTGAAGTTCTGGATAAACCGGTGCTTCAGTTCGGCCCATGATCCAATAGAATTGGTCGGCAAGCTCTTCAACCAAGTGCGAGCTGTTCCTTCCAACATCATGGTGAAATATTTAGCACACACCGCCTCATCCACATCTAACATCTCCATTGCCATCTCATAGCTCTCCACCCACGCCTCTGGCTGCAAATCGGCGGTGTAATTTGGTACCTTACGAGGTCCCTTGAAATCCTTGGGTAGTCGCACATTACACAAATCGGGAGTTAAACACGGTACCCCTAAGGAACTGAACATCGCCCCTGGCTCCACGGAGGCGGTGGAGTGAACCGGAGTATGCTGTCGTGCTCCGTGTCGAGCTGTCAACTCGGCCTCTCGATGTGCGTGGCCATGGTCCACAACATCTTGCGCATTAGCACCTCCCCCAGCCGGGTTGTTCCCTCGTGGTGAATTTCGGTGACGTGCACTAATGGACACGGCCGGTTCGTCCTCCATGTGTCTGCTATAACCCCGGCTTGGACGGGGAGTGGAATGAATCCTCTCACGGCTGTGTGAATATGCTTGCTGTTGATTTAGTGCTGTCTGAAGGAGATCCCTGGCCCGACGCGCTTCCACTGCAACTGGTGACTCGCCGTCGGTTGGGAGGGCCGCCAGGCGTGAAGCGGCGGCCACAATGTTGTCCAACGGGTTGGAATAATGCCCGGGCGGCGTTGATGGTACAACATTGTTCTGGCGAGGCAGGTCCGTCGTGCGCGGCTGAACCGGCGCTCCTGCTCCCGGCGCCCCCGCCCGGTTTAGCGTGGGTTGGTTACCAGCTCCTGCACCTGGCGTGTTGAAAAGATTCTGCAGCTCATAAGCCGACGGGAGACGTGATCGGTACCTTCTTCTCATGACTTCCTCTGAAGCATTCTGATCTAGTCTAATCCGGTAAGCCTATGCTTCCAACTCGGCCCGCTCCGTAGCCATCCTGGCGTTCTCTGCTGCCAGGTCCGCTTTAGCCTGGGCTATCTGATCTTTCACTTTTACAATCTCCGCATCATGCTAATCCCTGGCTGCTGCGTCTACCTTCGCGGACATCAATGTTGCCAGAGCGTCGAACAAATCAGACAAGACTTGGGCCGGAGGTGGCGCCGAGCTTCCTGCCCCTGCTGGTGTGGCCGTCGTTGAACCGGAGAGCATTGCTGCGGCGATACATGAATGAGGCGCCGATTGTGTGCCGGCCATGAAGATAGCGGCCTGGTTTGGCAGACTGGGGGAATCCGGAATACTGTTTCCCTCGGATCCTCCCTCAATCCGTCCATCCTGCAACTGGTAAAGCGGTTCGGTTTCTCCAAAAGACTCATCATCAGAGCAGACTACGGTTTCTCCATCGGACACCGGTCCGTCCTCGTACCCCGATCCATGGACGACTCCTACGAAAACATGCCTTGCCTCGGGTTGAACCGGCAAAGAACTTGCACGTCGAGCCGTTTCGATGATGTCGGTGCAGATGTCCGGCTCGGGGGCCGGTTCGCCGATCTTGCCAATGAAGACGTGAATCCCACCAAAGGGGACCCGGTACCCGTATTCGATTGAATCGGCCTCGGGACCCCATCCTGCATTGTCGGTGTAGAGCTTACCGCGGCGACTCTTCGTCATCCGGCCCACAGCGTATCCCTTGAGTCCATCGAAGCTGCCCTTTAAGAACTCAAAACCATCGTGCGATGGCCCCACGGTGGGCGCCAACTGTCGTGGGTTTGTCATGGAAGATGGCCTCGTGAAAGGACATAGTCGTGGAGCCATCGCAACGGGTTAGCTTAAAGGGGTTAAACCGGACAAGGGGACACGGGAGTTTATACTAGTTCGGCCCCTTTGATGAAGGTAAAAGCCTACATCTAGTTGTGATTGGTATTGCTAGGGTTTCGAAGGCCAGGGAGCGAATCCGCTTTGTCTGGCTGTCGAGTTGTTCTTGTCTATCTCTAAACCGCGGCCGGGTCGTCCCTTTATATACATAGGTTGACGCCCGCTGGGCTACAGAGTCCCGAAGCCGGATTTATAAACGTATCCGGTTCGACCTCTCTCTTTCTATCTTACTATACAAGTTACATGACTAGGCTGGTTTACATTTATAGACTGTAACCCGCCTTTGGGCCCTCCGTAAAGCGCCATCATCTTTACATCTTCATGGGCTTCTAATCTTCAAAGAGTCAACCCGGCTACATAAGGTCGGTTTACCTCCAGTAGTAATATCCCCAACATTAGGCCCCAGATTGGTTTGAACTTGTTCATGTCAATCTTCCACACTTTAGAAAAAATCTTCTCTTCTCTTCATTTTTGATCTTGTAAACCGCCGTGACGTCATACTTCAAAATTACGATAAACCACCCTAACGTCATCCATCCGTTGATGTCGGAGATTTCCTTCATTTAATATATATCCAGTCATCGAGGCGACACCTTTATTAACTTATCCATTTTTTTGGGCTCCTCGATTCCCGTACTTGCCATTTTATCACTTCGCCTTATAAATAGGACCGAGGGGTCATTTTCACCGTTTCCCCCCGCGCCTCTTCACGTCGTCTTCCTCGCGCCGCTCAGCCTCTGGAGCTCCGCCGCCACCGTCGACCGTCGCCTCTGCTCCGACCTTGGCCGCTGCATCACCCTGAACGCACCAGAATACTGCGGCGCCCTTCCGCTTCCTCGCTAGCTCCGGTAAGCTCTCTGCTTTTTTCACCATAGATCTGTTCTAGGGTTTCGACATTCTTCGTAGTTCTTCTGAAGTTCATCAGTGCTATTCTTCCCTGTTCTTCCTTTAATAGATGGACACTTCATGCTTGATGCATCTCTTGCCGTAGCTTACCTACCATGGTCATCACAAATCCTTATGCGCAAAGAACTAATCTAGTCTGTCAAAAATTGCTTCAGTTCTGCACCCCTTCAAGATCCAATTATTTTTGCTTTTCTGTCTTATCTTTAGATCCGAAAGTTTTATACATCACTGTGAGATCTGTTTCTATATTCCTGTGAGATCCGTTTCTCCTCGCACCAATATAAGCGGTTTAACATTGTATAAATAGTCTATGCCATTAGCCCTCTGATAAACTGGAAAAGCATGTTACCTTCACAATTATGCTCCGGTTTAACAGTGTCTGATCAACCCTGTGCTAGCATTACCTTTCTCTCTCATTATACTAGTCTCCGGGTTGTACCATTCATCATATCAGCATATTTCTTACTCCCTTGTCTCTTGTGTATAATCATGCGTAATTTATAAACCAGCCTTTCATTTTCAGTTTGTTCGCTTTGCAATGGACAAACAATTCACTGCCTGCAACTGGGCTCGTTCCCGGGTTACTGAGGCTCAATTGAATGCGATGGTTAGCATCGGCTCTCTGCCTAAGAAAACTGAGATCAAATGGCGAGTTCCAGGAACAGAGAATCCTCCAACCCCAAGACAAGGCGAGGTGGTAATATTTGTTGACCATATAGGCCGTGGTTTCAAATCGCTAGGGTCAAAATTTTATCGAGATGTGCTTGCAAGCTTCCAACTGCATCCACAAGATATTAGAACTTATACACCTCCTGAGCAAGTTAAAGTAGAACCTAATATTGCTATTGTTAAAAATCTCTTGTCTGATAATATTGATGGGCATGTTATTCAGTTCAAAGGTGAAACTGCTAGAATTGCTAAACCTTGTGCTAAAGATAAACATAGACCTGTGTTAGGCGTGCCTGTTATTTTTGTTAAAATAGGAGATCATTGTTATCATGGGTTATGTGATGTGGGTGCTAGTGCTAGTGTTATACCTTATGACCTGTATAAAGAAATTATGCATGACATTGCACCTGCTGAGTTAGAAGATATTGATGTCACAATTAAACTTGCCAATAGAGATACTATTTCAGCAATGGGAATTGTTAGAGATGTTGAAGTCTTGTGTGGGAAAACTAAATATCCTGCTGATTTTTTTGTTCTTACTTCTCCACAAGATAGCTTTTGTCCCATTATATTTGGTAGACCCTTCTTGAACACTATTAATGCTAGGATAGATTGCGAAAAGAATGTTGTTACTATTGGCTTGGATGATATGGTTCATGAGTTTAATTTCTCTAAATTTAGTAAACAACATCGTGAGGAAGAATTACCTAGTAAGGATGAAATTATTGGTCTTGCTTCTATTGCCTTACCTCCTAGGGATCCTTTAGAACACTATTTGCTAGACCATGAAAATGATATGTTCATGAATGGAAGAAGGGAAATAGATGAAGTATTCTTTAAACAGGAACCTATTCTGCAACACAACTTGCCTGTTGAAATTTTAGGGGATCCTCCTCCACCCAAGGGTGATCCCGTGTTTGAGCTTAAACCGTTGCCTGATAATCTTAAATATGCTTATCTTGATGAAAAGAAGATATATCCTGTTATTATTAGTGCTAACCTTTCAGAGCATGAAGAAGAAAGATTATTGAAAACTCTGAAGAAGCATCGTGCTGCTATTGGATATACTCTTGATGATCTTAAGGGCATTAGTCCCACACTATGTCAACATAAAATAAATTTGGAAGCAGATGCCAAACCAGTTCGTGATCCTCAACGACGTCTGAATCCTAAAATGAAAGAAGTGGTAAGAAAAGAAATACTCAAGCTTCTGGAGGTAGGTATAATTTATCCCGTTGCTCATAGTGAGTGGGTAAGTCCTGTTCATTGTGTCCCTAAGAAGGGAGGTATTACTGTTGTTCCTAATGATAAAGATGAATTGATTCCACAAAGAATTATCACATGTTATAGGATGGTAATTGATTTCCATAAATTAAATAAATCTACTAAGAAAGATCATTACCCCTTACCTTTTATTGATCAAATGCTAGAAAGATTATGCAAACATACACACTATTGCTTTCTAGATGGTTATTCTGGTTTCTCTCAAATACCTGTGTCCGCTAGAGATCAATCAAAGACTACTTTTACATGCCCTTTTGGTACTTTTGCTTATAGACGTATGCCTTTTGGTTTATGTAATGCACCTGCTACCTTTCAAAGATGCATGATGGCTATATTCTCTGACTTTTGTGAAAAGATTTGTGAGGTTTTCATGGATGATTTTTCCGTCTATGGTTCCTCTTTTGATGATTGCTTGAGCAATCTTGATCGAGTTTTGCAGAGATGTGAAGAAACTAATCTTGTCTTGAATTCGGAAAAGTGCCACTTTATGGTTAATGAAGGTATTGTCTTGGGGCATAAAGTTTCTGAAAGAGGTATTGAAGTTGATAAAGCCAAGGTTGATGCTATTGAAAAGATGACATGTCCCAAGGACATCAAAGGTATAAGAAGTTTCCTTGGTCACGCCGGATTTTACAGGAGGTTCATTAAGGACTTCTCAAAAATTTCTCGGCCTCCGACTAATTTATTGCAAAAAGATATACCATTTGTCTTTGATGATGATTGTGTAGAAGCATTTGAAATACTTAAGAAAGCATTAGTCTCTGCACCTGTTATTCAGCCACCTGATTGGAATTTACCCTTTGAAATTATGTGTGATGCTAGTGATTATGCTATAGGTGCTGTTCTAGGGCAAAGAGTTGATAAGAAATGAAATGTTATCCATTATGCTAGTAAGACTCTAGACAATGCTCAAAGAAATTATGCTACTACTGAAAAAGAGCTTTTAGCAGTTGTATTTGCTTGTGATAAGTTCATATCTTATATTGTTGATTCTAAAGTAACTATTCACACTGATCATGCTGCTATTAAATACCTTATGGAAAAGAAAGATGCTAAACCTAGACTTATTAGATGGGTTCTCTTGCTGCAAGAATTTGATTTGCATATTGTTGATAGAACGGGAGCTGTGAACCCCGTTGCAGACAACTTGTCTAGGTTAGAGAATGTTCTTGATGACCCACTACCTATTAATGATAACTTTCTTGATGAACAATTAAATGTTATAAGTACTTCTCATAGTACTCCATGGTATGCTGATTATGCTAATTATATTGTTGCTAAGTTTATACCACCTAGTTTCACATACCAGCAAAAAAAGTTTTTCTATGACTTGAGAAATTACTTTTGGGATGACCCACATCTTTATAAAGAAGGAGTAGATGGTGTTATTAGACGTTGTGTACCTGAGCATGAACAGGAACAGATCCTACGCAAGTGTCATTCCGAGTCTTATGGAGGACACCACGCTGGAGATAGAACTGCACATAAGGTATTGCAATCTGGTTTTTGTTGGCCTACTCTCTTCAAGGATGCTCGTAAGTTTGTCTAGTCTTGTGATGAATGTCAAAGAATTTGTAATATTAGTAGATGTCAAGAAATGCCTATGAATTATTCACTTGTTATTGAACCATTTGATGTTTGGGGCTTTGATTATATGGGACCTTTTCCTGCCTCTAATGGATACACACATATTTTAGTTGTTGTTGATCACGTTACTAAGTGGGTAGAAGCTATTCCAACTAGTAGTGCTGATCATAACACTTCTATTAAAATTCTTAAAGAAGTTATTTTTCCGAGGTTTGGAGTCCCTAGATATTTAATGACTGATGGTGGTTCACACTTTATTCATGATGCTTTCTGTAAAATGCTTGCTAAGTATGATGTTAATCATAGAATTGCATCTCCTTATCCCCCACAGTCTAGTGGTCAAGTAGAATTGAGCAATAGAGAGCTCAAATTAATTTTGCAAAAGACTGTTAATAGGTCTAGAAAGATTAGGTCTAAGAAACTTGATGATGCATTATGGGCTTATAGAACTGCATACAAAAATCGTATGGGTATGTCTCCGTATAAAATGGTTTATGGAAAAGCATGTCACTTACCTCTCAAACTAGAACACAAGGCATATTGGGCTATTCAAGAGCTCAACTATGATTTTAAACTTGCCGGTGAGAAGAGGTTATTTGATATTAGCTCACTTGATGAATGGAGAACCCAAGCTTATGAAAATGCCAAGTTGTTTAAAGAAAAAGTTAAAAGATGGCATGACAAAAGGATACAAAAGTGTGAGTTTAATGTAGGAGATTATGTATTGCTATAGACCTCTCGTTTAAGATTTTTTGCAGGAAAACTTCTCTCTAAATGGGAAGGCACCTACGTTATCGAAGAGGTCTATCGTTCCGGTGCCATAAAAATCAACAACTTTGAAGGCACAAATCCGAAGGTGGTAAATGGTCAAAGA